>NC_134889.1:33783367-33850867 GCF_041734735.1 Babylonia areolata
CGAACTACATGGCCTGCCCAGCGCAGCTGGGCCTACATCAAGATGGTGTAGATGCTGGGCAAGTTTGTACGAGTGAGCACCTCTGTGTCAGGGATCTTCTCTTGCCACTCTATGCTGAGAAGTTTTCTGAGGCTGGTGGTGTGGAAGTGGTTCCGCTTTTTGGCGTGGCGTCTGTAGACCGTCCATGATTCACATCCATAGAACTCTGGACCTCGTCATGCCACTGGATACAGACGGTCTCGGACAAGAGAGTGAGGTCGACGGTGCGCAACTCCTCCTCACTATAAACAAAGTCATCGCGCAAGTCATCAGTCATCCTTCATCCCATACCATCATTTTCCCCCAGCCCTGTGGCGACAGGCGAGCGACGAAGCGACAGGTGTGGGTACACTGACAGTCGTAGCCGCGGACCTGCACAGAGGCGGCTCAGGCCATAGGGTCGTTTTATAGCGGGTAGTAGAGGAAGAAAGCTCTGATGATGTAACATTGATATATACCGGGTAGAGAACGAAAACTGATGAAGTAATTATGATGTATACCGTAAACCGGGTGGAAGACGATGATAGATGTGAGGGTGTAACCTGTTATATACCGGGTAGAGGAGAGCGAAAACTGTGACCTGATATATGTATCGGGTGGAGGGGGCAAAAACCGTGATGGTGTAACCCTGACACATACCGAATGGTGGACGTCGACAGTTGTGGTGGTGTATACCTGACACACACCGGGTGGAGAGCGAAAATTGTGATGATGAAACCCTATCAGAGCCCCCCAACCCAACCCCACGTCTTCACGCGCGCACACACACACACACACACACACACACACACACACACACAATCACGTGTCCACATCCTGCAGATAGCAGCTGTTCGGGGATACATAGAGACTGTGCTGGTAACGTGACAAACAGGACAGCTCGGATATCTTCTTGCTAGTGTGTGTACAACGTTTACACCCGAGAACTACAGCCAGAGAACAGCTCGTTTTTTGTGTATGTATTGTTGCAGTTGTCATTGCTGTTGTTGTTGTTGCAACGATTCATACAATGTCATCACTTTTTATAGCTTTTTTAGTCGTCCATATGACCATGTCTTTATTTTCTAACATATATTCTACCGCTGGATCATCCTGCAAAATGTCACAAAAGTTCTTGCTCTTAAATTCCCTGAGGATGTGTTACTTCAGCCCAGGCTATATCAGTGTATCAAAACGTAGCTTTGTTCGAAAATGGTACTTGTCTGAGTTTGAGTAATGCCACCTACCACGTCTGTTTATTGAAAACAAATCTGTGCCGTATGCTTCGACGGATACCTCGAATGCTTTGTTTATCGTCGAGCCATTTTTCGTTGGTTGCTTTCAGTTGCAGTTGTTTGAAGAACCCTTCTTTTGCGTCTGAATTCAGTTTTGTGTCCTCTGTTGTGAAGTCATAATAAGGGCTGGATATATACACGAGTTCATGTGACGTTGCCTATAGGGTCCTTTCTGGGAGGCGCGCAACAGTCTACAGTGAGTGGAAAGATATGATTGTTTCATCTGATGCGGGGTTGGCAATTTTGGCCATATCTGTTCGATCGAAATTCTTCGAGCCTTCTTCCGTTAGGACGCTTTTCATATTTCCGTTCGATTTTCCATCCGCACCCATCTATTATTTTCTTGTGCGATTTGAAATCTTTTAAGTCTGCTCTGAAAACACACCTTTTCCAAGAGCAGAAACAACAGTTGTTTTTTGTGGGTTTTTTTTTTTTTTTTTTTTTTTTTTTTGTTGGTTTTAAATCTTGGTATGATCTGGTTTTGGGTGCATGTTCTGTTGTGGGCAGCCCATTGTGTAATATGGTTCAGAGTTATGGATCTTAAAGACAGCTGTATTTTTTCGATAAGATGTGTACATCTATTTGCTTTAAGGAGATTCTGGGTTTTGATACGAATACCGCTAATGACATTGCATATGGTGAAATTAACAAATACCCAATAGTTGTAAATTATGCTGTTCAGTGCTTACGAAATTGGTTTAGACTATTTCAGATGTATGAAACTAGAATACTTTTGAAAATTTTCAAAATGCTGTTTGAATTGGATGTCAGAGGAAAGAAACTGGGTGACTGACGAACTTATTTGTCTGTGTGAAAATTATGGTTAAATCGAGTTGTGCGTATCAAAGATTTCGGTCAACCTTTGATAGATTTGGGAGTGTGTATACCTTTTTTGCGGGCTGCATAATATAGGACAGTATCTGACGCTAAATATGGACATATGTTTGAGAATTATGACATACAATTTAGGGTTGGTGTGTCGGGTTTGGCTTCTGATTGTTACAGTACAGTGAATGAAATGAAAATTATTTGATTTGCCCGTTATGTGAACACATACACACACACACACACACACACACACACACAAACAAAAAAAAAGAAGAAGAAGAAGGCGAAGTACATGTTGTTCTGATCTGCCCAGCTCTCAAAGAAAGTAGTGAAATGAATAGTGCGTGCCAGCTGGATATTATCGACAAACCTTGTACATTGAAGTCTGTTAATGTCTTCCTAGCAGCAAAATGATGCATGGAAATTGTCCATCTTTCTGCATACAGCATTCAGATTCAGAGAACTTGCAACTTTGTAATATGTCGTGCTGTTGTATTTGCTAAAATCCTGAATTAGGATGCCAAAACTGGAAACCGAAATGGGAAATTATTCATGGCGAGCTCAAGGGCCTTAATTAGTGCAGTGATGTGTTCCAGTGAAGTTCCCACGCAACTGCTTTTGGCACAGGGCATTGATTGAAACCAGGCACTTGATCTACCAAAGCAGCGACAATCTTCCGTAATAAACTGTGCGCTCGTGTGTGTGTGGGTGTGTCTGTCTGTCTGTCTGTGTCTGTGTGTGCCTCTATGTGTGTGTGTGTGTGTGTGTGTGTGTGTGCTTTCGTGTATTTGTGTGTGTGTGTGTGTGTGTGCGTGCGTGCGTGTGTGTCTGTATATTTCCACACGCATGCGTGCACGCCTATACATCTACATTTGTGATGCCAGAATACGTCAACATAAGTGAATGCGTAACTGAGTGGGTGATGAAGAGAGAGAGAACGAAGGATTTTATCAAAGTATTCACAAAGCAAGGAAGAGATGTAGAAGTGATGACATGGCATTCAGACACACTCACATACATACATAAACATGCATATGTACACAGTCATGATACAAACATCATATTATACAAACATCGTATTATGAATAAATGAGACTGGATTTGAAAAAAAAAATCTGCTCTTGGGAGAGGGATCTTAAGTCTGGTTGGTCCTGTGGTTTAACGTGATGGGAAATCCATTTCTCAAAGATGGAGTAAGGTTAGACATGATTCTTAACATAAAAAAGTACTGTGTCATATTCAGGCTTAACCTGCAGCTTTAGAGGAAAAATACTTAAGTGTCTGCAGTCACTGGCAGCCAGTGATGTAGATTTCAGAAGGATTAATTCTAGAGCCCGTCAATACAGACTCAGTAACCGTTTTAGTACGTTATCGCTAGCTGAATCCTAGATGTTGATGCACAGTTAATATGTGATTTGATATAAGCAAAAAGAATAAATTTCGAAAATGTAAACCAAGAAAATGTTTAATTCTGGATAGCTGATACATCGTTTTGGCAGAGTTCTGCATAATGACATGATATGATTAGACCAAGATAAGTTATCAGTGGTGACTCGAAGAAGTTTATTGTTATCAACTTCTTCTACTGGTTGGTGATTTATTATGGAAAGAGGTGGAAGATTGTGTGATTCTGGTGAGTGTGAGATACGATGTTACATCATATATTACATATATTATATATATCTTATTAGATCTTTATTCACGAGGCCCTGCAATACGTTCATGTCCTGGAGGCTTCCACGCTTCACTCACATATGGAAAGACCCGCAAGACGTGACCGAGAACATCGCCTTTCGTCACATGTCGGGTACATATGTACTGCACCAGCCACCCGACGTCTAATGGATCTCTTATCGGGTGCCGTGTGCTATTTTACTACGACTGTCTCCTCTTTACTGTTCCAGTTCTAGGATGATTAAACCTCTTTCTAGTTGGAACTTGTGGTTTTTAACCTGTGGTTTTGTGTGTTCAGTCTTGGTGCCACAGGATTTCATGTGTGAACCTTGGATTCGATACTGGGTTTTTGTTTTTGTTGTTGATCCTTTTTAAATAATGCCTACACCAGCAGTCACAGGCACATGTGGGTATGCAATCTCACGTGTGTGTGCAAGGACATGTCAGCATGCACTTTCACGAAGATGCGCAGACACAATCATGTGAGCACGAACTTATTGGCGCATGAGCGAATGCATTCACACACACACACACACACACACACACACACACACACACACACACACACACACACACACACCGTCTAAAGATACTGACTCACTCATATGCACCGACACACACACCCACACACATGTACACATACCCACACCCACACACATGTACACATACACCCACACACATGTTCACACACCCACACACATGTACACACACCCACACCTACACACATGTACACACACCCACACACACGTACACATACATCCACACACATGTTCACACACCCACACACATGTATACACACCCACACACATGTTCACACAACCACACACATGCACACACACCCACACAAATGTAGATACATCCACACATGTGCAAGTACACCAACACACATGTGCATGTACCCACACAAATACTTTCACACCCACACACATGTACATAACACACACAC
Source organism: Babylonia areolata (assembly GCF_041734735.1). Classification (NCBI taxonomy): domain Eukaryota; kingdom Metazoa; phylum Mollusca; class Gastropoda; order Neogastropoda; family Buccinidae; genus Babylonia; species Babylonia areolata. The sequence goes on from NC_134889.1 coordinate 33,788,129, forward strand.
ACACACACACACACACACACACACACACACACACACACACATCACAGGAATCTGCAGGCACACGTCATTGCCAAGCGACTTACACGGTATCTCCTTGACGACTTTTTTGTCTTAAGTCATTGCAGTTGCAGTTTCTAGAGCAACGGTGGGACCTCTAAGAAATGTACTATCAGAAAGCGGGGAGTGCATGAAGGCCTGTACATGTTCCTGGTGGATCTTACCAAAGTTCTACCACAATGCCAGCCCTTGAGTGGCCTTTGAGCTAACTATTGATTTGTTCTAACATTAATTGGCATTGTCTTCAGTAGACTGGGCACAATTTCACTGAGAAGAAAGCTATCACGATAAAGCACTGAAAGCAGTGACAGAACACGAACTTTTCCAGTCTTCGCATTAGGCTGGACCAGTGGATGTTCAGGAGAAAGGTTCTAACCTGCAGACAAGAGAACTTGCGGTGCTGTCAAACTGACTCTGGAGCTGATTCACACACAGACTCCACAAGTTTCCACCGGCGGTCTGTCCACGCTGCCTCCTGTGATACTAAATACTGGGTGGACAGTATTCACCGTTCCACACTAGTATGTTTCTGCCCTCTGCAGCACAATGCCTTCCCATAGAACTTACAGCAACAACACAATCACTCGCTTTACCACTCATCTCTCTTACTTCCCTGCTTGAAACAAGGAGTTTAACAGACTTACTCTGCTTCAAACAAGCAGCTTAACTCTCTCCATACGAACGGCGAAAGAGACGACGTTAACAGCGTTTCACCCCAATTACCATCATCAAAATATTACAAGCGGAAGGCTCTTATACTGAAGACGTGAATGTTGACAAAGAATACCACAATTCTGACAACGGAAGCTAAAGGTTGGGTCATTCAGACACCCACTGGACATCCGAGGGGTCTATGTAGAGGAGAAGAGAGGACTGGCCGTACTGAGTGAGTTAAACTTCTCTCCCCTCCTTCAAACATATTGATCTCCCCTGATCTAAGCAGGCAGTTCATGTTCATATCTCCTACTTCAAACAGACAGGCAGACTGAATTCACTTCCTCTCTTTCAAACAAGCAGCTTAGATTTATCTCCCCTGTTTCAAACAAGCAGGTTTATTAGACCAGACAAGTCAACAATCAGTGCGTCTACCCCAGATGCAGGTGACAATAGAGGAAGTGTCCAAACAACGCCTCCTGCTAGGAGTCATACAAGGAGGGGTGTCAGAAACTTCCATCACGGTCATTCACTGAAGTTCCTTTCGGCACTAATGTCAACGCCCAAGGCCACGCAAGCCGTAATTCTCCATGGTGTCACCCACTCAGCCCGGCCCACACAACACAGGTGTAAGTGTAGAGTAAGGTATAAATGTAAACGCAAGGTGTGAGTGCAAGGTGACACAAGGCTGAATGCACAGTTCATTTCGCTTGAACCATAAAAATAACAGGGGAGGTAATTAGGTTGGCCGACACCAAAGAACCACCAGAATGGCAGCAAACTTCCACCAGTTAAAAAAAAAAACTTGACGCTGAGGGAGTCGGCAGTTGTAATCCTGACGCTAAGAACCACGAAACAAGCAACACTTGGTCCTGACGCTAAGAACAACGAAACAAGCAACACTTGGTCCTGACGCTAAGAACAACGAAACAAGCAACACTTGGTCCTGACGCTAAGAACAACGAAACAAGCAACACTTGGTCCTGACGCTAAGAACCACGAAACAAGCAACACTTGGTCCTGACGCTAAGAACAACGAAACAAGCAGGACCAAAGTCCTGACGCTAAGAACAACGAAACAAGCAACACTTGGTCCTGACGCTAAGAACAACGAAACAAGCAACACTTGGTCCTGACGCTAAGAACAACGAAACAAGCAACACTTGGTCCTGACGCTAAGAACAACGAAACAAGCAGGACCAAAGTCCTGACGCTAAGAACAACGAAACAAGCAACACTTGGTCCTGACGCTAAGAACAACGAAACAAGCAGGACCAAAGTCCTGACGCTAAGAACAACGAAACAAGCAACACTTGGTCCTGACGCTAAGAACCAAGCAACATCTGTAACACTGACGCCGAGAACTATGAACCAAGCAACATCTGTAACACTGACGCCGAGAACTATGAACCAAGCAGCACCTGTGGCACTGACGCCGAGAATTATGAACCAAGCAACATCCATCACTGACGCCGAGAACTAAGAACCAAGCAACATCCATCACTGACGCCGAGAACTAAGAACCAAGCAACATCCATCACTGACGCCGAGAACTAAGAACCAAGCAACATCCATCACTGACGCCGAGAACTAAGAACCAAGCAACATCCATCACTGACGCTGAGAACTAAGAACCAAGCAACATCTGTAACACTGACGCCGAGAACTAAGAACCAAGCAACATCTGTAACACTGACGTCGAGAACTAAGAACCAAGCAACATCCATCACTGACGCTGAGAACTATGAACCAAGCAACATCTGTAACACTGACGCCGAGAACTATGAACCAAGCAACATCTGTAACACTGACGCCGAGAACTATGAACCAAGCAACATCTGTAACACTGACGCCGAGAACTATGAACCAAGCAACATCTGTAACAGTGACGTCGAGAACTAAGAACCAAGCAATATCTGTAACACTGACGTCGAGGACTAAGAACCAAGCAACATCTGTAACAGTGACGCCGAGAACTATGAACCAAGCGACACCTGTGACACTGACGCCGAGAACTAAGAACCAAGCAACACCTGTAACACTGACGCCAAGAACTAAGAACCAAGCGACACGGTTTCCCTGACGCTTAGAACTATAAACCAAGTTACACCTGTAACACAGACGCTAAAAACAATGAACCAGTTGGCAGTGTCACACTGACGCTAAGAACCATGAACCAAGTAATGTTATAGTCCTAACGCTTAGAATGATGAACCTAAACGACTGACGCTAAGATCAATGAACCAAGTGACACCTGTAACACCGACGCTAAGATCAATGAACCAAGCGACACCTGTAACACCAACGCTAAGATCAATGAACCAAGTGTCACCTGTAACACCGACGCTAAGATCAATGAACCAAGCGACACCTGTAACACTGACGCTAAGATCAATGAACCAAGTGACACCTGTAACACCGACGCTAAGATCAATGAACCAAGTGACACCTGTAACACCAACGCTAAGATCAATGAACCAAGTGACACCTGTAACACTGACGCTAAGATCAATGAACCAAGTGACACCTGTAACACCGACGCTAAGATCAATGAACCAAGTGACACCTGTAACACTGACGCTAAGATCAATGAACCAAGCGAAACACCGACGCTAAGATCAATGAACCAAGTGACACCTGTAACACTGACGCTATGATCAATGAACCAAGTGACACCTGTAACACTGACGGTATGATCAATGAACCAAGTGTCACCTGTAACACTGACGGTATGATCAATGAACCAAGTGTCACCTGTAACACCGACGCTAAGATCAATGAACCAAGTGACACCTGTAACACCGACGCTAAGATCCATGAACCAAGCGAAACACCGACGCTAAGATCAATGAACCAAGCGAAACACCGACGCTAAGATCAATGAACCAAGCGACACCTGTAACACCGACGCTAAGATCAATGAACCAAGTGACACCTGTAACACCGACGCTAAGATCAATGAACCAAGTGACACCTGTAACACCGACGCTAAGATCAATGAACCAAGCGACACCTGTAACACCAACGCTAAGATCAATGAACCAAGCGACGCTTGTAACACCTGACGGTAAGAAAATTGAACCAAACAACATCAGACTCACCGACGCTATGAACCATGAACCAAGCGACGCCTGTAACACCGACGCTAAGATCAAGGAACCAAGCAAAACCTGGAAAACTGACGCAAAAGACAATGAACCAAGCGACAGCTTTCATGTCAGTCAGTTTCAGTTCCTCAAGGAGGCATCACTGCGTTCGGACAAATTCACATACGCTACGCCACATCTGCCAGGCGCAGCAATAAGTTCAATTGTGGCAGGTCCACTTCCTTTGCGTTAGCTGTGCTTGACTATGTGTGTATACATATGTATGTGTACATAACTACATGCATGTATATGAATGTGTATTGTGTGTGCGTGTGTTTATGTAAGTTTGTGCCTGCCTATGTGTGCGTATGTGTTAGGGTGGCTGTTAGATACACATGCATGTTAAAATGTATGTATGCAGTGTGTGCGTGTGTGTGTGGTGTGTGTGTGTGTGTGTGTGTAGTCACATTTTGGTGTGTGTATGTAACATAGATATAATGTTTTATGTTAACAAAAGCGTTTTTGTAAAGCACCTCGAGCAGATTTCTGGATAGTGTGCTATATAAGTATCCATTATTATTATTATTATGCCTGACAGCAGCATCAGGCAATTCGCTGTATCACTGACGCTGAGAACCAAGAACCAAGCTTCACAGAGACTCGCCAGCTGTGTGTGTCGCTGTACACAACTGACATCTGGGATGCACTGGTACATTGGCTGACACACACAAGTCGCTGTTGAATCGAGAGACAACCACGATGACGATGATGACGACAACGACGATGACGACGACGATGATAATGATGATGATGACGACGATGGGAATCGATGTATGCGGTTACATGTCTCCGTACATTGAACATGAAGTCAGTGCGTTGACTCGGTATCATGATCACGAAACGTACGCTCTATCTTTCTTCAGCGGATGACTCTCCACACAGTCAGTAAAGAACAGCAACAATAGAAACAATGCTCCCACGATGCACACAGTTTCAGATTCTGACGGAAGTGTCACAAAATTCGGGGGGGAAATAAATCGATATACGCTACACCGCACATCTGCTAGGCAGATGCCTGACCAGCACATCAGGATTCAGCACGTTTGCGCACGCACGTGTGGTCATGCACACGTCATTTTGCACACACACACACACACACACACACACACACACACACACACACACATGAAGGTGTGAGCATACCAACACTTCATATTGTGGCGTGGGCGAACTTTTTTTTCCTTTCTCTTTTTTTTTTTCAGGATGAGTGGATCATGCGTGTTTCCGCCTCTTAGAATTTATCCATGGAGACAGAGCACACACACACATCCCTCTTTCCTCAAAACACAGTGTTCTGTACGTGAATGGGGGGTATGGTTTGACAACAAGCATTTGCCCTTACCCCCCCCCCCCCCCCCCTCACCTTGTAAAAGACTCATCCACATCTCTGTTGCTAAGGTGTTGTATGCAGTCCTGTCTTATTTTCACTGTTTGTCAATGAGCTTGCCTTAGAAATTATTGAAAATGGAAGACATGGGTTATCTTTTTACTTCATTGAGTTCTTTATGTTACGTTTTGCTGATGATATCATTCTATTGTCAATACCAATGGTAGATTTGCAAAGACAGTTCAACAGTTTATATACAGCGGCAATGAGATTAGAATTAAAAGTAAATATGGAGAAAACAAATATAATCATGTTTCGTAAAGGTGGATACCTATCGAGATATGAACAATGGACATATGGTAACGAAAAGGTAAGAGAAGTAAATGTGTATAAATATCTTTGAGTTTTATCTTCAGCTAGACTTAGTTTCACTTTTGGGTGTCGAGATTTAGTCAACAGAGCTAAGAGAGCTGTTATGATTATTTTACGTGTCATGTATAGACTGGATTGTAGCTCTTTTTCTATATTTGTAAAGCTGTTTGATTCGCAGGTACAGTCAATTCTACAGTATGGTGCTGAAATATGGGCGTTTGAGAATGGGAGAGATATTGAAAATTTACATTTATTTGCAATGAAACGTTTTCTAAATGTTGATAGTCGGACACCAAATGTCCTAATTTATGGAGAACTTGGCAGGTACCCTATGTATTTGAATTCCTATGTAAAGTGTATTAGCTACTGGCTGAAATTGACCAGAATGGGTGTCCATACATTACCTTACAAGGCGTATAAGAATCTCTATAATTTAGATGCTATTGGAAAGAAGACAAGCGCTACAGGCATACGAAACTGTTTATATTCTTATGGATTTGCATATGTGTGGGATAACCAGGGCGTCGAAAATATGACGGATTTTATAAACTGATTTAATCAAATAATTATTGACTGCAGATGGCAGGACTGGCAGGACCACATTCAGAATAGTAACAAATTTAATGAATATAGGATGTTTGAATTGACCAATCGTGTAGAACCATGTGTTGAAATTACAATTCAATGAACGGATATGTCAAATGTGCTTTAACAAAACTAAGATTTGGTGTCTCAGACATTGCTTGTCATCGTTATAGATTTAGTGATAGAAGAATTGTGGCGTCTTACTTTTATGAAGCTATGAAACGATTACGTATGGTCACAACGTAGACTATACAACTGAAATGATATGAATATCTATGATCATTCTCATTTGTTTTGTTTTCGTTTTTCTGTTGTTATTGTTTTGTTGTTGTTTTTTCTCCAATTATAAGAGGCACTTTTGTTATTGTTGTACGATTGCCTCCTACAGTAAGGGGCCTTGACCTAAACAACTGAATAAAGCATTTCGCATTCGCATCCCCCCTCTCTCTCTCTCTCTGTTTGTCGATGGATTATTCCCCCCTCCCCCCCACCCCCAGCCCCCTTACCTTCCTTCACTTATTTTTTTTTCTTTTCTTTTTTTCTTTTTTTTTAATAGTACTTGATTCTTTTTTTCTTTTTCTTGTACTTGATAATTGCGAATTTGTGCGTGTTTTTTTGTTTTCTTGTTTTGTGTGTGTGTGTGTGCGCGCGCGCGCGTGTGTATGTGTGTGTTTCCTTCTTTTTTCTCTCTTTGTCCAGGGCTGGGTGAAAAAAAGCATGTGTACTTGCTTATCGCATTACCCTGGTGAAATAAAATTTCGTTTCGTTTCGTTTCTCTCTGTGTGTGTGAAGAACATGAAGACACATCGTCAGCAGGTGGAGAAGGGGTGGTGGCTGGCAGAGAGGAATGGAGGAGAAGAGGGGGGATGGGGGGAGGGGGGAGGTCGGGTCGTCAGCTGTCACACACAACAAGCCCTGGCTTCAGACCTGTCAAGACTGAAACAAGGTTCTGACGGACGTGTTCTGCACAACAGCAAGCAGGATTCGAAATCATCTGCAGCAGAACCATTGCTGTTGTTCTGTTACTTGGCACACCCACACACAGAATGACGAGGCCTTGTAAAACGATCATGTCCTGGAGGCTTCCACGCCTGATCCATAAATGGAACGATCTCCAAGACCTGACCCAGAACATCGCCTGTCATCATTTTCTTCTTCTTCTTCTTCGTTCGTGGGCTGCGACTCCACGTTCACTCGTATTTGCGAGCGGGTTTTTACGTGTATGACACACTCGGACACACATGTAGCATTTTCGTGTATTGACGTTTTGTTTATTTACTCCGCCATATAGGCAGTCATACTCCAGGGATTTCAGGCACTAGTATGTCTCACATCTGTTGACTTGGGAATTCCGCGAAATATTCACCATTCACCTACCACGAGCAGTGACCGGGATTCAAACCCGGGACCCTCAAAGTCCAACCCTTTAACCATTCGGCTGTTGAGCCCGTCATCGACTGTGATGACATGTTGAGGATGTGGTCAATAGACAGGAAAAAATGTTGGGATTCACGCTGCCTGTCTGACTCTCAGAGTCCCACGTACTGATTACATTTCTCCCCCACCTCCGCACTCTACATTGGCTCCCCATTGAAGCGAGAATTAGATACAATATTGCGTGTCTCCGCTATTCTGCTTTCCACTCCGCAGGACCTACATATCGTTCTGACCTGATCAGTGTTTACACTTCCTCAAGAAATCTCCACTCTTCCTCTGGCTGTTACCTTTTGAAACTTCCTCGTGTCAGTACAAGAACCTATGGTGAACGTTCTTTCTTCTTTGCTGCTCCTCACATCTGGAACAACCTTCCTCGTCATATCCGTGCATCTGATTCTATTTCTGCTTTTCGCTCACCTCTAAGAACTCATCATTTTAAAACTTATCTATAAGCACTCTCAGCTTCCTTGTTCTCCAACAAAACCAATGTCAGCTCTCTCTGGATGCATGAAAAGTAGGAGAGGGAGGGGCGGGGGGAGGGTTTTTAAGAAAGAGTGGTCATGAATGATTCATGTCATTTGTTGTTGTTTTTTTCTTTCATGTAAAGCGCCCTGAGCTCGTAAAGAAAAAGGGCGCTATATAAATGTACATTATTAGTATTATTACTGTTGTTATAGTATCATTGAAGAGTTCCGTCCCTTGGCCCAGCCATCCGTGTCATCTGTCCACAGAGACCAATCATAAAGCTGGCTGTTAACGGCTGTTACAACATTACCACCGGCACACATGGCGGGGAAGCGCAAAATGACGTGCGCACAATTATCGGCAAGATGCTGTCAGCTACTGGCAGTAATGGCTGGGCTTAGTGTGAACGTAGTCTCTATATGAGTTGCATATGAGCATGTGTGTAGCATTCACATCAGTGATGTGTGCAGCATTTACAACAGTCATGTGTATAGCATTTACATCAGACATTTGCCCATTTACAAAGGCATCTTTAATCTTTTTCAGGCGCTCGGTTTGTCTGTAAATGGCCGTTTTCCTGTTCACCAACAGCTTCGGTTCAGTTCAGTTCAGTTACTCAATGAGGAGTCTCTACTTTCGGACAAATCCGTATACGCTACACCACATTTGCTAAGCGACAGCTTCAGAGTTCGGACTGTGGAAGGTGTGGCGTGCATGAGTCACTATGCCTGTGTACTTTGTGCTGTTCTAAAACACGAATGATAAAGTGTCAACTCAGCTGAGCCTTGTAAACTCTATACTGTTAGACTGGTATGAGTTGGGGCAAGCGGCTTGGGCTCGGGCTTTGAAGTAGTGCATTGAGTTCACTGTTAACATTGTTGCTTTATTCTGGTAAATGGTATACAGTTCATTTTGGTGTTTGCTATTACATTTTGGTGAATGGCGTTCATGTTATCGTTGTGGCTGCTGTGTCATATACAAAACTGGATGTTTACTGGGGTGAGTGACAATTGGCGACCCCTCAGGTTTGATACTGTTTTCCACCTGCGCAGTTGCCAATTATTATCTGCCCCCGAGTGATAGACATCCTGACGATATCAAGGTCAGTTGAAATTTTGCTTTTTTATATATAGTTTTCTTTCAGTTATCTTTTTTTCTCTTTCTTTTACTTGTCGATGTACTTGCGTGTCAGATTTCTTTGAATGTTCCTTTGAATCATAATGTATGTAATTACTCTCTTTGAGTGGGCATTTAACTGTAAAAAAAGGCATATGTTCTGATCGTATTTTCAATAAAACCTGCAGTAAACAACTAAAAGCAACGGGTGCTTGTGAAGACAGTTGTGACGGAATACTGCCCCCTTGCTTGCAGATGATGTGTGCTAATCACATCAGCAAGTTGTTACACTTTTCTTGCACCAGTACTGATCTTATTCATTTGTTTTCAGTGATAACGGATTCAGAGTAGTGCTTTTTTACTCACTATTTTTTTTTTTTTTTAAGTTAGTCTCTATTTTAACCCAGTGTTCAGTTGTGTGTGTGTGGATGTGTGTGTGTGTGTGTGTGTGTGTGTGTCCGTGGTAATCTTTAACATTGCCATTTTCTCTGGAAATACTTTTTCTGCCAATACCAAGATTTGCTTAAACATAGTATGAACAAATATGTTCACAGCCATACTAATAACAGGTTGTAAGTCTTCCGAATTAAGCCGTTTATCCGAATCATTAACAGTTTATTTCGTTGAGATGTGTTCCGAAATCCGAAAATTCTAAAAACCGCTTTCCGCTGAGTTTGGGTGACTAGAAGGTTGTTTTCGAAGACGACATGACCTCGTGTTTCTTGTTCACAATTAAAAGGAAAGAAACGCAAATTCTGGACAGAACACTTAGAGTCATACTAACTACACCATTGATGCGTTTACTGCATACAAATGTTCTAAAGTGGACACGGAATAAACTGGAATGAACACAAAAGAAAAATTGAATGGATCGTTTCTTTCAGCCTGTTATAGACTGGTTTGTACAGATCTAGAGATCTACAATGTGTTGCGATGTGCATGAAGGAGATGGCAACGTCTCCTTCACCGCCGAAATAAAAAGATAATCGAGATATAATCAAACACACAAAAAAACATAATTTAAACGGCGTTATTACGTCCACAACAATCACATCTATTTATCACATGAAGATAAAAACACGTCAACATTGCTTTAAAGTTTCAAATTTAGTTACTTGACGTCAAATGTGCCGCAGCCTTGGGGATTAGTCTGCTTACATCAGAATTGAACATACGTGGTTCGATCTCGATAAAATGCCCTTTTTTTCTTTCTTTTTTTTTTTTCTTTTTTCTCCCAAACTTATCTATCATATGTAATACACAGCACTTTTCAACGATTTTTTAAAAATCTCTGTTGTTTTTTCTCCTCATGATTCCTTTACTGGATAAAGCATGAAGCACAAGTGATACTTAAAGGTTTTGCCTCTTGTTTCTTCTTTCAATTTACATGATTTACGTTGCACCAGCTTAAACATCTTTTCGTTTCCTGCCTGAACTTGCTGCCACTCAACAGATACAGATAGAAGTTTGAAGCACTGGCTGCAAACCACATCAAACTTGTCACTGCCTCTGCCAGCCTTAACACAGCATTCACATATTCGTCATCAATATCATCGCCCAACGTCCTCCTATAAGTGTCATAAATACAGATCGGGAGCGTGAGAATCAGGAACGCTGTTGATGTCAGGATTAGAGTCACCGTCATGGGATAGACCTTGTTCATTCCTGATGTTACCTGTTGATCAATGTTCACAATCATCTTCAGTGAAATATTTATCGACCTGACCAAATGCACAATGAGAATAGAATTCCCTATGAAAAGCAGTAGTGACGGAATAAGCGATGCAAGGAAAAGATCAAGCAAAGTGAATATGTCAATAAAATATGCGTATTTCCCTCTGGAAACACATATTCCGTATTCAGGTGAATACTCAAAGGAAAATACAAAATGATGGTTCAACACACAGGCAACAACAGCTATAACGGCAATAACGATCTTTCCCCTTCTCACAGTGCACAGAGAGGCAACACGATGAGGTACGACCACTGACGTCACTCGCTGATACGTCATCGACACCAGAAACCAGGCTGACGACTGGCCACTCGCGTACCAGACAATATGTGTGACAGTGCATAAAAGGTCGAACCGAAAAAAGGACGGAGGCCAGGAGAACACTGTGTCCACCCAGTACCACAACATGGACGTCAGCAGACACTGGTCAGACACGGCCAGAGCAGTGAAGTACAAAGACAAACAAGCAGTGGACTGTGAAGCCCGCATCCCTCGCATCACCACCACTATCATCACATTGCCGAACGTTCCAAATATGAGCAGAACCAGCGGTATTGTCGACCACAACATAAAAGTGATGGTATTGAGAAAGGTCACTGAACCAGACGCCTTGAGGGTGGTGTTTACATGGTTAGAATCATTCACATTATCAAAGAAATGAGACGTAGACAAACCTACGGTTGACATGTTAAGAGAGAAAGGCGTCTGGGAATATTTTTTTCCTTTTCATGTATAGGAACCTAGTAATTTGTCTGATGTGCTGCAATCACCAATATCCGGTTGAGTAGGAAGCTCACAGTTTCGAACGTATTATTCATATAAAATTATCGCTTATAAACAAATTGATTTGAAGGAAGATGAGTTAAGCAGAATGTGTGTCTGAGACTCAATTAAAGCTATGAAGTTGGTGTTCATTCTAACTGTCAGAGGTATAGATACATGCATGCACACATGTTTATATGCATTTGCACATGTATTCATATGCACACACACACACACACACACACACACACACACACACACATATATATATATATATATATATATATATATATATATATATATATGTATCTTTCCTTTTTTCTGTCTTATTTGAAGCTAATTAAAAGCAAACGACTATTGTTTTAAACGAATCAATCCAAGCACTACTTTTCTCCAGATAATAGCCTTTCGTATTCCGATATCTCTTCTTTATATTTTATTCTACAATTTGTTTGCTAATGAAGCGACTTTCAGTCAACGATAACCACGAACCAGAAGAAGTTTTCTGTTGTTCATACACGCAGCAAGACACACATGCGCGCAACACACAAGTGTGTGTGTGTGTGTTTGTGTGTGTGCGCGCGCGCGCATATATATATATATAGAGAGAGAGAGAGAGAGAGAGATGAGTGTGTGGAGGGTATGTGTGTGTGTGTGTTTGTTTGTGTGTGCGCATATATATATATATATATATATATATATATATATATATATACAGAGAGAAAGAGGTGTATTTGTGTGTCTGTGATTGTGTGTGTGTGTGTGTGTGTGTGGTACAGGTGAACAACTAAATGTTTCCTCCGTTACGAAAGGAAAATAATGACTTTACAAACAAGTTAAAGACATAATTATCTCAAAAAAACACCATTAAGTGGAGGGGAAGGAGGTTACGTTGGAACAAAGGCTTTGGACCTATGAAAAGTAGTAAAAAGAGGCATCTTAAATTTTTGCATTGAGACTTAGAGAGAACGAACGAACGAACGAAATCTTATTTTTGCCAGGGTATTGAGATCAGCACAGTATCAAGAAAGCTTTCCACACAGCCCTGGGGTAAACATTAATCAAGAAAGGAAACGGAACGATGAAAAAAAAAGAAGGAAAATAGAGATAGGGAGTACAGAGGGAGAAATACATAGACTGATAGAGAGAGAGAGAGGCAGACAGAGAGAGATGCACAGAGAGAGGGAGAGAAAGACAGAGAAAAAAAGGAAAGGGAAAAACAGAGGAGACAAACGCATAAATACAGAATTTAACCAGAGGAGAACACTTATACTGCCGTGAGGTGTTTTTTTGTTTTTTTTGTTTTTTTTCAGTGCCTCAACTGGATCAGGTGCATGTTTCACATGGAACCAGGGTTTATCATCTCATCCGAATGACAACACGTTCAGTCTGGTGCGTGTTTCACATGGAACCAGGGTTTATCATCTCATCCGAATGACAAGACGTTCAGTCAGGTGCGTGTTTGACATGGAACCAGGGTTTATCATCTCATCCGAATGACAAGACGTTCAGTCAGGTGCGTGTTTCACATGGAACCAGGGTTTATCATCTCATCCGAATGACAAGACGTTCAGTCAGGTGCGTGTTTGACATGGAACCAGGGTTTATCATCTCATCCGAATGACAAGACGTTCAGTCAGGTGCGTGTTTCACATGGAACCAGGGTTTATCATCTCATCCGAATGACAAGACGTTCAGTCAGGTGCGTGTTTCACATGGAACCAGGGTTTATCATCTCATCCGAATGACAAGACGTTCAGTCAGGTGCGTGTTTGACATGGAACCAGGGTTTATCATCTCATCCGAATGACAAGACGTTCAGTCAGGTGCGTGTTTGACATGGAACCAGGGTTTATCATCTCATCCGAATGACAAGACGTTCAGTCAGGTGCGTGTTTCACATGGAACCAGGGTTTATCATCTCATCCGAATGACAAGACGTTCAGTTTGTTTTTCTTGTCAGACTTGTGGGAAAGGGTGAGGCCTGTGGCAGGATGTGAACCCAGACTTTCACGGACAGCATATTGGCGTCTTAACCATTTTGCCACCTTCGTCCAGGTCAGGTCTTTCTCGGGGTCAGGTTTGACAGGTCATCTGCTGTGACACAGGTACACGAGGTGGAGCGCGAATATAACGGTGATCCCAAACACAGGTAGTGCTGTGTTCTTGTTGGGGGTGGTTTTTAAATTATATTATTATCAGTCAGTTAGGTTTAGTTTAGTTTAGTTTAGTTGTTGTTTGTTGGTTTTTTGGGTTGTTGTTTTTTGTTGTTGTTGTTGTTTTTTTTGGGGGGGTTGTTTTTGTTTTTGTGTACGCTTATAGTTGACTTCACAAGTTTTTGCGCCTTATGCATATCATTAGTAGTAGTAGTAGTAGTTCTTTTTTTTTCTTTCTTTTTTTCTCAAGGCCTGACTAAGCGCGTTGGGTTACACTGCTGGTCAGGCATCTGCTTGGCAGATGTGGTGTAGCTTATATGGATTTGTCCGAACGCAGTGACGCCTTCTTGAGCTACTGAAACTGAAACTGGTGGTGGTTGTGGTGGCGATAGTGGTGGTGGTGGTACTGATGATGATGATGATGGCGGTGGCGGTGGTGGTGGTGGTAGTGTTAAAAAGTAACTTTTAGTAAGTCTTGTCTTCAGGATACTTGACTGTACTCGTATGTTGAAACGCTGAAAGTACGACGACCTCCTCAACTGACAACGCCGACGACAATGATGATCATGATGGTGGTGATGGTGGTGGTCGTGCTGGTTTGGGTGGTGTGGATGAGTGTACTGGACGACATTTGATTAACCCTTTCACTGCCAGTCAATTTAGAGTGCAAAATTCCCTTGTGCTATAAACTCAGAAAATATGCTGTCTAAGAATAGCTGGGAATTCTCCCTGTGGTGTGTAGAAAATGTGACCTATATACCACCGAACATAAAGAGCAGTAGGTTAATGGATAACAGACCCATGATCTGGTCACCCTTCAGTGACATGGGTCCTCTACCTAGCTGCTGCATAAATGCGAGTTTGGCAGCGAAAGGGTTAAAAATATGCCGGATGCCCTGTGTTTTTGCTCACCACACATTCCTTCATCAGTCGTTCACCAGTACTGATACAGATGTCACCAAATCGAAAACAGTGACGGTCTCAGCGAACCAAAGCAGAAAGACAACCAGCAAGAAGTCTTGAACAGCCCAGGAAGAATACGAGAGCAGACCAACATTTTGCTTAATCACCACTGATGAAATCAAGACCATAATCAATGCACACTAGAAGAAACAATGACAACTCTAACTCCTAAATCCCAACGCAAACGATGGCTATCATCTGTTGGGACTAACGGCCTGATAAAGAAAAAAAAGAAAAATGGCCTTTATAAAGAGTCCAATTCTTTCAGGTGAAACTCATGGCACATGGACACAAGCTTTGGAATTTTGAACAGTTTCTCAGCAGCCGATATTTATCTCCCCCTCTACTAGACCTTGAGTGGTGGTCTGGACGTTAGTCATTCGGATAAGACGATAAACCGAGGTCCCGTGTGCAGCATGCACTTAGCGCACGTAAAAGAACCCACGGCAACAAAAGGGTTGTTCCTGGCAAAATTCTGTAGAAAAATCCACTTCGATAGGAAAAACAAATATAACTGCACGCAGGAAAAATACAAAGAAAATGGGTGTTGCTGTAGTGTAGCGACGTGCTCTCCCCAGGGAGAAATCTGTTGTGATAAAAAGAGAAATACAAATACAAATACAAACAGATGACCGGAGAGTGTGTGACAGGTTGTGCGTGAAGAGTGAGATCATGGTGGAGACAGAAAAAGATCAATCAGTAATATGACGGAAGGCAACAACCGCTATCTCTTATTGAGAACACAAACTGACAGAAAGTCTGTGGACTTCCTTCGAGAGAGGGGTGATGTGATCTCGCTTTTATTTCTTTTGAACATGTCGCGCGCGCCACTAGCACTTTATTTTTAACTCTCTGAAAACCAGACCGGACCCGAAAATTGTACGTTCATAAACAGCCGATAACCTGTGCCGCAGCTGACATGAACAGGTGATCTGTTTCAGGGTAAAATCAGGTCACATATTCATTCCCACTATGGACAGGTTGACGCCATTTCTGAACGTAGGGAACATCCTCGGTCTGTCTGGCGAGACAATGGATATTTTACCTTTTGGTGTTCGCCTTGCGGAGTTTGAACAGTGGCTGTGGTGGCTGAACGGTGTCACCCCAGGGTGGCCGTGCTGTGAAGATGGATGGATGGCTTGTTGGGCGACTGCCGGGTTAGGGTGCGTGCTGTGTGGAAGAAGCTGCATGAAAGAATCCACAGGTGGTGAACTGACGTCTGGTGAACAAAGGACACAGGGGTACACGGGACATGAGGGTACATGGGACATAGGGGTACATGGGACATAGGGCTACACGGGACATAGGGGTACATGGGACATAGGGGTACATGGGACACAGGGGTACACGGGACATAGGGGTACATGGGACATAGGGGTACATGGGACATGAGGGTACATGGGACATAGGGGTACATGGGACATGAGGGTACATGGGACATAGGGGTACATGGGACATGAGGGTACACGGGACACAGGGGTACATGGGACATGAGGGTACACGGGACATAGGGGTACATGGGACATAGGGGTACATGGGACATGAGGGTACATGGGACATAGGGGTACATGGGACATGAGGGTACACGGGACACAGGGGTACATGGGACATGAGGGTACACGGGACATAGGGGTACATGGGACATAGGGGTACATGGGACATGAGGGTACATGGGGCATAGGGGTACATGGGACATAGGGGTACATGGGACATGAGGGTACACGGGACATAGGGGTACATGGGACACAGGGGTACATAGGACATGAGGGTACATGGGACATAGGGGTACATGGGGCATAGGGGTACATGGGACACAGGGTAGGGGTACATGGGACACAGGGGTACATGGGACATGAGGATACATGGGACATAGGGGTACATGGGACATAGGGGTACATGGGACATGAGTGTACACGGGACACAGGGGTACATAGGACATAGGGGTACACGGGACATAGGGGTACATGGGACACATGGGTACATAGGACACAGGGGTACACGGGACATAGGGGTACACGGGACATAGGGGTACATAGGACATAGGGGTACACGGGACATAGGGGTACATAGGACATAGGGGTACACGGGACATAGGGGTACATGGGACATAGGGGTACATGGGACACAGGGGTACATGGGACACAGGGGTACATAGGACATAGGGGTACATAGGACATAGGGGTACATAGGACACAGGGGTACATGAGACATAGGGGTACATAGGACACAGGGGTACATGGGACACAGGGGTACATGGGACACAGGGGTACACGGGACATAGGGGTACATGGGACACAGGGGTACATAGGACATAGGGGTACATAGGACACAGGGGTACATAGGACATAGGGGTACATGGCACATAGGGGTACATGGGACACAGGGGTACATAGGACATAGGGGTGCATGGGACATAGGGGTGCATGGGAAACAGGGGTACATGGGACACAGGGGTACATAGGATATAGGGGTGCATGGGAAATAGGGGTGCATGGGACACAGGGGTACATGGGACATAGGGGTACATAGGATATAGGGGTGCATGGGACACAGGGGTACATGGGACATAGGGGTACATGGGACACAGGGGTACATAGGATATAGGGGTGCATGGGAAAGAGGGGTGCATGGGAAACAGGGGTACATACGACATAGGGGTACATACGACATAGGGGTACATAGGACACAGGGGTGCATGGGAAATAGGGGTGCATGGGACACAGGGGTACATGGGACATAGGGGTACATAGGATATAGGGGTGCATGGGACACAGGGGTACATGGGACATAGGGGTACATGGGACACAGGGGTACATAGGATATAGGGGTGCATGGGAAATAGGGGTGCATGGGACACAGGGGTGCATGGGACATAGGGGTACATGGGACACAGGGGTACATGGGAAATAGGGGTGCATGGGACACAGGGGTGCATGGGACACAGGGGTACAGGGACATAGGGGTACATGGAACACAGGGGTACAGGGACACAGGGTACATGGGACACAGGGGTACATGGGACATAGGGGTACATGGGACACAGGGGTACAGGGACATAGGGGTACATGGCACACAGGGGTACAGGGACACAGGGTACATAGGACATAGGGGTACATGGGACACAGGGGTACATGTGTGGAGTTGTGTCAATTTCACGCTTTGTGATTCAATATGAGCAAAAAGAGAATAATTTTCGAGAATATAAATCAAGAAAATGTTTAATTCTGGATAATTCTCGCCAGCTCCGTTCTTCCTCTGATACTCGACTTCCCAGGATACCTCACGTCAGAAGTAAGACCTATGGACACAGATCGTTTTCTTTTCAATCGCCAAAGACGTGGAACAAGCTCCCTGATAACCTCCGTCATTCTGATTCCCTCGCATCTTTTAAATCTCGTCTCAAAACTCACCTTTTCCCTCAGCAATAAGTTCAATTGTGGCAGGTCCACTTCCTTTGCGTTAGCTGTGCTTGACTATGTGTGTATACATATGTATGTGTACATAACTACATGCATGTATATGAATGTGTACTGTGTGTGCGTGTGTTTATGTAAGTTTGTGCCTGCCTATGTGTGCGTATGTGTTAGGGTAGCTGTTAGATACACATGTATGTTAAAATGTATGTATGCATGTGTGTGTGTGTGTGTGTGTGTGTGTGTGTGTGTGTGTGTAGTCACATTTTAGTGTGTGTATGTAACATAGATATAATGTTTTATGTTAACAAAAGCGTTTTTGTAAAGCACCTAGAGCAGATTTCTGGATAGTGTGCTATATAAGTATCCATTATTATTATTATTATTATTATTATTATTATTATCATTATTATTATTGTTATTATTAACTGATAAACCTTTTTTTCCATAGATTTCTGCATAATGACATGATTATGATTAGACCAAGGTGTTACCAATGGTGACTGCAAGAATTTTATGATGATCAACATCTCCTACTGGTTCACCATATACGGAAAGAGGTGGAAGGTTGTGTGAAAGGTTTTGGCGTTCCTGTCTGGTGGTGATTATGTATTGTCTGCGTAATGAGGGTGATTATGACCTGTCTGTGTGATGTGGGTGATTGTGTCATGTCTGTGTAATGATGGTGATTATGTTTTGTCTGGGTAATTAGAGTGATTATGTCATGTCTGTGTAATGATGATGACTATGTCCTGTCTGTGTAATGATGATGATTATGTCCAGTCTGTGTAATGAGGTTGATAATGTCCTACCTGTGTAATGAGGGTGACTATGTCCTGTCTCTGTAATGAGGGTGATTTATCATCTCTGTGTAATGAGGGCGATTAGATCCTATCTGTGTGATGAGAGTGATTCTGTTCCATCTGTGTGGTGAGGAAGATTATGTCATGTCAATGTAATGAGGATGGTTATATCATGTCTGTGCAATGAGGGTGATTAGGTCATGTCTGTGCAATGAGGGTGATTAGGTCCTGTCTGTGTAATGAGGGTGATTAGGTCCTGTCTGTATAACGAGGGTGATTAGGTCCTGTCTATGTAATGAGGGTGATTAGGTCCTGTCTGTGTAATGAGGGTGATTAGGTCCTGTCTGTGTAATGAGGGTGATTAGGTCCTGTCTGTGTAATGAGGGTGTTCTCCGTGTACAGCAGCGCAGGGAACCACAGTGTGCAGTACGCAGGGACACTGTCAGGCACTCCAACACGGTGTCCACTTACCAGTCGTAAAGATCAACACGTCTGCGTTGTTGATTTTGATTTTTTTACAACCATCCCCTTGGGGGGGGGGTGGGGGGGGGGCATGGGGGCGGGGTGAAGGATTGAGACAGACAAGAAATACAAGTGGCAAAACCTTCATGGCTCACGTGGAATTCCTGCTGAACGACACCCAAATCACGGATGCTTTGGGAAGAGAGAGAGGGAGAGAGAGAGGAGAGGGAGAGAGAGAGAGAAGAGAGAGAGAGACAGAAGGGGGAGAGAGAGAGAAGGGAAGAGAGATAGGGGGAGAGGGGGGGAGAGAGAGGAGAGAGAGAGAGAAGGGGAGAGAGAAAGAAAGGGAGAGAGAGGGGGGAAAGAGAGAGAGAAGGATAGAGAGAGGGGTGAGAGAGAGGGGGAGAGGTGTGATTCGAACTAGTGCGCTCAGGTTCTCTCGCTTTCTAGGCGGACGCGTTACCTCTAGGCCAACACTCTGTCTGTCTGTCGGTCAGTCAGTCTTTTCTGTCCGTCATTCCTCATATATATTTGTCTGTTTATATCAGCATTTATTTAATCTTTGTTTCTGTACATAAAATAAAAATTGTTTTTAAAAAAATAATTTAAAAAAACTAGGAGCACTCGTGTCCTTTCTTCCTAACTATTTTTTTCTACCAGCCGCCGTGGCGAAGTGGTTTGCGTCGCGGACTGACGGCTGGGAGGACGCGGGTTCGAATCCCAGCGGAGGTGGGTTTTTCGGCCCGTGGCCGGCTCCTACCCAAAGTTGAGTGTGCTGTGGGCTTAAATGGGGAGACTGGGACCAAACAGTTGAGTGTCATCCACTTCAAGGATGCGTCTTTGGGTGTGTTGCTCTAATTACTTGACCAGCACTGCAAGTGTCTGTATCTCTCGGGCCTGGTTAGCGCCGGGATATCATTATGACAGGAAGCGTAGAGTACAGCCTTGTCACGCAGTCCCAAACCAAAATGGGCTTTATTGGCAACATCGTCATCGTCATCCTCCTCCTCCATCATCATCAATATAGACAAAACAGTCTCAAAGTCTGTGGCCTTTCATGCCCTGCTCTCATGGTGACCTCAGTTTCGATACCCCGCCACTTCTGTGCTTGGGGTGAGTCCTGTCAATGTCTTCAGTGTCGGCAGATTCATGGGGGGCTCTTGCTGGAGGGACGTTGTGGCGGTCTCCACTCTTGGAGGGACGCTCACTCAGTCTGGCTCCGCGACTAAGCCATTATTGTCATTAGTAGGGGGCTTAGTAGGTGGTGTTTTAAGTACGTTAAATCAGAACAGGCACCACTGAACACCACCGAAGTGACTCAGCAGCAGTGCAGGGTCTCCTCTGGTGTGTGGCCTCCTGGCGACCTAACATCGATGGTTCCCTGCGGACTGCCGACAATGGAACTGTGACGGACCGTGTAAATATAAATGAGCGGCGTGGGAGCAATGCCACTGAAACGGTGCAGATTATGGGGCAGAAAGAAAACAAAAAAGAACTGTATTTTTTCTAAGATACACATAAGCAATTATCTGTTTCATTGGGTCATTTATTTTCTGCCTTGCTGGGCAAGTCGTGATTTCATAATCTCTATTAATTTTTCTTCTCGCACTTGCCTGGATTGTTGTGTAGCAACAGTCCACAAGTAAAGAGCAGGATTCAGTGCAGAGTTTATTGGCAATGCAAACACAATCATGGCTTCATGGATGTTTCTAAAAACTGTCACAGTATATGTATCCACCATCGTTATCAATCCCAATAACAACCAGAATAGGGCATCTGTCACAGCCACTTTCCGCATAAGGCGACATGATAAATGATACGATCTCTTTGAAGGATCAAATGCTATTCTATACTTTGGTGTTCGCACAGAGAGGGTGACTTGGCCAGCCATTATCGTTAAACACAAAATAAAGTTAACCAGCACCAGCACTGTGAACCATTTAAAAGCGTGGTTTGAACTGTAGCGTTGGAATAAAGCCAAACGACAAAGGCCGGACTGACCACTGAGGCCCCAGTGTGCACGTCCAGGAAGGAATGGAACCAAAGACAACAAGATCCCAACCACCCATGTCACTGTACAAGCAAAAGCAGTGGAAACTTTGCTGAAGTTCCGTGAGATGCCAGGAAAACAAAGAAAGGCGACGTGCTCCAAAGTGATGAACCAGATGATCAACACTGACACTTCACTGGACAGGAGAGAAAGGAAGCCACTTATTTTGCACGTC
This sequence comes from Babylonia areolata, assembly GCF_041734735.1. Classification (NCBI taxonomy): domain Eukaryota; kingdom Metazoa; phylum Mollusca; class Gastropoda; order Neogastropoda; family Buccinidae; genus Babylonia; species Babylonia areolata. Next base: position 33,809,804 of record NC_134889.1, read on the forward strand.
ACACTTCTGGTCCATGCTGCTTCCAGCTGGAGATACCGTCCATGGAATACCTGATCAGCTACAATAGCCATGCTGCTATGACTTCCCATACATATGTTAGCAAACTGGAGGTGTACAATGGACATCCTGAAAATATGTCCAAGCATTTCTTTATATGAAAATGCAACGATGAAGCAAACTGTATTCCCTACAACTGCCGCCACACTGACCAACCAAAAGAAGACTCTGTACACCTCATATGGTATAATTCTTTTACAGGAAGGAAGGACAGTATCTGGTGAGTAGCAGTCTCGTTTAGTTGGCTGTGTAGAAAATACATTCTCACAGCAAAATCTGTAGTCTGAAGAATATATGTGCTTTATAATACCGGATTTTGCAAATAAATCTAGTGGAAAGTTGTCAATTGGGTTCTCTCTAATATCCAGTTCTGTGAGCTGTGGTGTGTTTTTGAAACCTGTAGCTCCAATTGTTTTAACAACGGAAAAGGATGAATTGAAGTATTTCAAATCAGGCATATATATTGACCACTCACTGTTGAGTGTATGGAGACCTGTTTTGGATATCTCCAGTTTTTGCAATGCATAATGGATGTTCTTCCTGTGTTTACTTGTTATGCGGTTGAGAGGATTGTTTGCTAAGTGTAGGTCTCTTAAATTGGGTAGCCCCAGAAAGACGTTTGTGTCAAGAGTTTCTATGTGATTATTAGAAAAATCAAGAATTAGTAAGTTGACAAGCTTTGTAACTGAAATGTTCACTAAGGAACAGTGGGACAGGATCAGCCAATTGATATTTAAATTTCCAGCAAAATAAGCCAGTGACATTCCTGATCCCTTGCCATCAACATAGCGGAGTTGAGGGAAGAGTTCAACAGTGAAAGGCCCACTGCACATGACGGCATGACCTTCACACAAACAGCCCTCAGAACAGACCATGTCACACATCAGTTCATCATCCCGCTGTGGGCACTGGCCCCAGCCGTCACAGAGATGATCTCTATGCACACAAAGTCTGGAAGCTTGACAGCGGTAGAAACCAGAACAACTCACTGTCTCACAGTTCCTTTCGTCTTCACCATAAACGCAGTCAGAAAATCCATTGCACAGGGTGTAGACAGGGAGACAATAGAGCCATTCTTCCAGGCAACGATAATGGGTGTCCGGACAAGACTGACCCTCCCCCATGACCTGTGCAGTGAAGTAGCCAGTCCCATCCATCTGGATGTGGAGCAGTTGGCGTGTTTCCTCCTGTCTGCTGTTCACATAGAATGTGCTGTCTTCTGGACAACTGACTTCATCAGAGTCGTCCAGACAATCAGAGTACTCATTGCAACGTTGACTGAGCAGAACACACTGGCCATTGGAGCACTTGAAGTCTTCACACAGAGGACGCTGACAGAAAGACTCATCACTGTTATCAGGGCAGTCCTGACTGAAGTCACACACCAAAGTGTACTGTAGTGTATAAATGCTATCAAAATCGCACCTAAACGTGGCGAACAGTTGTGTACTCCTTCCATCAGATACCATCTCTGCATTCTGCTGTTCAGTTACATTTAAGAGTTTCCAGAACTGTGAATGTGTTGCTTTGTCACAGTGACTGTTGGAATGACGTTGCAACAATACGTGTGTTGTATAGTTCTCTGGACAGACAAACAGATGTTGCCGAGTTACTGTGGAGAGGAAATGTGCTGAGTGTAAGTGGCTCACTGGAGTTTGTACTGAAAGCCTGACAGATGAACGCAATTTTATTTCACACAAAGCTGCGCCGTTTCTTGCTGTTTCGATGTTCACAGTTCTGCATAATTTCATGGAACACATTACGGCTGTTTTCACGAGTCTGCCTGGCTGGTATGGATACTCAACTTCAAAGTGATTCAAGCTGTAGCTGAAAGTGTTACCTGCCCATCTAGGTAACTTTCCATACATAAAAGGCACAGAATTCCATCCTGATGTGATAGCTATCATCAGCTGAAATTGATAGTAATTGTTCAAAATTGGCAAGCTGTCAGACTGTTCCTTTCTTGATTTTATTGAAGCCAATCCTCCACCTAGACTCTGGCACTGATAAGATGCAAATGTGAATGATAACTGTTCGTTGAATGTTGCTAACATGAAACACTTGTCACGTGAAGCCACCAATCCCTGGCATTCAGGGACTGCTGAAGGAACAGTGTTCTGTTTCATCCCGTCCATCTTCACACTCCACCTTCAGATTACAGTCCAGGAAATTATGAAATTCAGAGTAATAATCCACCGTACAATTGAGTAGACCACTGGGCAGTTTTTGTGGAGCAGCATTTTTGAAAACTGTACACACGGACAATCCGAGACCAGGATGAGAAAACATACTGTAGGTAAAATCAACAGAAATGTAGGTTTCAGCAAAAATAAAGGCTGTCTTGGAGCGCTCCATCATCAAATAAGAAATGATTTCTTGGGTCACGTTCGATGTTTTGTAAATCAGTTCTATCTGTTTATTGCAGTACACATCTCCAATGCAGGAAGACTGCTGAACACTGACCATGGCAACATATCCAGATGGGATTTCGAACTTGTCACTAAACTCTATGCTCCCTCTACTTATATATGGAATGACTATGTATGCAGAATATCCAAATGTATATTTCATAATAAGGCCATAGCTATTAGACTTCTCAAAATCAATGTTGATAGAAGGGTTATTTGTATTACGTATAAACATAACGTTTGCAACAGATTCCAGAATTACTTCTTCAAGAGAATGAATGTTACATCTAATTTTATCACCATGCCAGGTGCCAAACATATACTCAGCCACTGCTATCCCCCAAGGAATGGAATCACACCAGTATGCCAGCCGCTGAATGCGAGCAAGGATATGTATACCCCGTGGCATCTGCACGTGCAGTTTACAGAAAGAGGTGGAATCATTGCACACCCCGTACACCACTCCCTGTTGGGCTGGGAAGTCCGGCAAGTCCTCCTCACAGTTCGACACGTTCACCTGCACAATGGGGTTGTGTGTGGCGTTCTGATCATTGAAGTAGGCTGCACCAGGGCAGATGTTTCCGATCTTCAGCAGACTGGGATGGGAACTGGTGTTGAAATTGATCATGTTCCTTTGATCTGTGATGGTATCACGGCGAACAGAAACAGGTTAATGTGCCTTTCTGCCAACAGGAAACGGAAATTAGAGTTGTTCATTTAGCCCATGTGATGTGTACTAATGCATACGTATCAGTTTGTTGCTGTTGCTGTTATTGTAGTTGTTGTTGCATTCTTTTATTGTTCTTAAATTGCAAGCAGTGAATGATTTGCCCCATGATAACAGTGGTAAAGACCAACTTTAATAACAAGTTTACTTGAAATTTGTGAAATGTACAAACTCCAAGGGGGCCAGGTAGGGGGATGAGGGGTGGGGGTGGGGGCGGGGGTGTGGGGGCTTTAGCCTATTTTATAACATACATAGATATATGGCGGTGTATGTTCATTTTTTTCAAAGGGAACCATACACATAAACAGAAATGCACTCAGAGACATAAACATTCACATCAACAAATGCCAAATTTCAAAACGAGCATCATCATTATATCATTACCGTCACCATTATTATCAGTTTAATGCATATATTACTCTTCATTATTTAGACATTTTCAGCTCCCTTTACAACATAACCAGAACTGCACTCTTTTTGCTGTTTTGTTGTTGTTGTTGTTGTTTGCTGCACATATTTTTCTGGATTTGACTCCATCTGTAACATTTTCAGAATTTCTTCATGGAGTTTTGTGTTAAGCTGCTACAGGACTGCCTCCAGTGTCAGTCATTTTCCGATCTGATCATCTGTCGATGAAGTACTTCATGAGTGTGCTGTTTATGGCCTGAGAACACAATAACCTGATTCATATTCAATGAAACTGCGTCTTGTTGTTGCTGTTGTTTTCCAGTTTGTCCCCAAGGCACTTTAGAGAATGAATGTATCCGCTTTAATGTTTTCTTTCCCATGAGAATGAGGTTTGTCGACATCATCAACTAATCCAAGGGTGGACTTGGAAAGGTAATGCTTCAATCGCCTTTCTTATGAAAAGAGAGATCAGTTTTTAACAATGTATTGCCCTCACATCAAATCCTTGACGAGTTTCTTACATACATACATACATACATGCCTTCCTGCCTGCCTGCCTGCCCGCCTACCTACCTACCTACAAATATACATACACACATACATACATACATAAAACTGCTGGGATTTGGGCGCAACATCACTCAGTTTCACTCACGTATTGTTATAGTAAACCACTGATTTTCAGTGTTCATCAAAAAAACGAAATCTAGGTCATTGCACAGCCAGTCCACCAAACCTTCCCTCTCAATTACCGCCCTTTTTGTGTAACAGAAGAGTTGTCCATGAGCTTTAATATCGTCAGTTTCAGGGTTAGAATGGTAAAACTGGTTTTGTTTTAACTTCCTACCATGTTTTTACAGCAGATGTGGTGGAGCGTATATGGATCTGTCAGCACGCTCTGACACATCCTCGAAATTGAAGCTGAAACATAACCATTAATGTCTGTGAAACTCCAAATTTTGTGCATGCGTTTTATTGCGCGCGCGCGTGTGTGTATATGTGTGTGTGCATGCACACCAAATGCTATGCATGTTCTTGTGTGTGTGTGTGTGTGTGTGCGTGCACACCAAATTTTATGCATGTGCTTTAGTGTGTGCGAGTATTTGTGTGTGTGTGTGTGTGTGTGTGTGTGTGTGTGTGTGTGTGTGTGTGCATGCACACCAAATTTTATGCATGCGCTTTAGTGTGTGTGTGTGTGTGTGTGTGTGTGTGTGTGTGTGTGTGTGTGTGTGTGTGTGTGTGTGTGTGTTAGTGTGTGTGTGTGCACGCGTGCGTGCGAATGTGTATGTTTGTGCGTAAGTGCTCGTGTGTGTGTGTGTGTGTGTGTGTGTGTGTGTGTGTGTGTGTGTGTGTGTGTGTGTGTGTGTGTGTGTGTGTGAGTGGTGCACTGAGAAGTGCTCGACACATAATCACCTACGCCGGATGTCCGTGATGTCAATGACCTGGGAAAGGAAGCTGCCCAGGCTCATCACAAGATCGGACTGTTATCAAGGGCAGGTGAGGGAGCCCCAGGAAGAAGGTGGCGAAGGAGAAATGTCATCATGAACATATGCATTGGGATCATTTAACCCATCTACCCCTGTCGTTAGACATGAACAGATTCATTGGGATCCTTTAACCCCTCTGCCCCTGTTGTTAAACATGAACAGAGTCATTGGGATCCTTTAACCCCTCTGCCCCTGTTGTTAAACATGAACAGAGTCATTGGGATCCTTTAACCCATCTGCCCCTGTTGTTAAACATGAACAGATTCATTGGGATCCGTTAACCCATCTGCCCCTGTTGTTAAACATGAACAGATGTATTGGGATCCTCTATCAATCTACTCCTGCCAGTAAACAATCAGTTGACAATGCTTTCCAAGATCTCTCAAATTCTGACACTGCCTATTTGCTTGATCATTTTCCCTACCTACTCCTGTCGTAAAACAAGAACAGATACATTGGGATCCCCACCCCCACCCACCCCAGACCCCTTCCCCCACATGTAATCCTATCCTTAAACATGAACACATACATTGGGATCCTTTAACCCCATCTATCCCTATCGTTAAATATGAACAGATGCAGTGGGATTCTTTAACCCATCTACCCGTGCCAGTAAACAATCAGTCGACATAGCTCTCCAAGATCTCTCCAATTCTGACACTGCCTATTTGCCTTGATCCTTTTCCCCAACTACCCCTGTCGTTAACCATGAACAAATACAATGAGATCCTTTAACCCATCTACCCCTATCGTTAAACATGAACAGAGACATTGGGATCCTTTAACCCATCTACCCCTGTCGTTAAACATGAACAGATACACTGAGATCCTTTAACCCATCTACCCCTGTCATTAAACATGAACAGATACATTGGGATCTTTTAACCCGTCTACCCCTATCGTTAAACATGAACAGATACATTAGGATCCTTTAACCCATCTACCCCTGTCGTTAGACATGAACAGATTCATTGGGATCCTTTAACCCATCTGCCCCTGTTGTTAATCATGAACAGATTTATTGGGATCCTCTCCCAATTTCCCCCTGCCAGTGAACAATCAGTTGACACTGCTCTCCAAGATCTCTCAAATTCTGACACTGCCTATTTGCTTGATCATTTTCCCTACCTACTCCTGTCGTAAAACAAGAACAGATACATTGGGATCCCCCCCCCCCCCCCCCCCCCCCCCCCCCCCCCGACCCCTTCCCCCACATGTAATCCTATCCTTAAACATGAACACATACATTGGGATCCTTTAACCCCATCTATCCCTATCGTTAAATATGAACAGATGCAGTGGGATTCTTTAACCCATCTACCCGTGCCAGTAAACAATCAGTCGACATAGCTCTCCAAGATCTCTCCAATTCTGACACTGTGTATGTGCTTGATCCTTTTCCCCAACTACCCCTGTCGTTAAACATGAACAGAGTCATTGGGATCCTTTAACCCATCTACCCCTATCGTTAAACATGAACAGAGTCATTGGGATCCTTTAACCCATCTACCCCTATCGTTAAACATGAACAGAGTCATTGGGATCCTTTAACCCATCTACCCCTATCGTTAAACATGAACAGAGTCATTGGGATCCTTTAACCCATCTACCCCTGTCGTTAAACATGAACAGAGTCATTGGGATCCTTTAACACATCTACCCCTATCGTTAAACATGAAGAGATACATTGGTATATTATATTTCTTGTAGTTTTGACACAGATTCATTCAAATGCTGTACACGATGTATAAACTTTTTTTTTCTTGTTCATTTTGGTTTAGTAGTAGTAGTTGTTGTTGTAGTTGTAGTTGTATCATCATTATTAACATTAATAGAATAATAATTGATACTATTACAAATAATCAAATATTCAAAACGGCATGAGAACTTTTTGTTATCAAGACCTAACACAGGCACGATGAGATACAGTAATGACAATGTTCGGTACCCAGTGGCATACAATAACAAGGCCTCACACACGTGACTCCGCCACAGACTGCACACCAGTCACTGACGTACAGACAGATACACATCGTCATGGAGAATGGTGACTGTTCAGCCACAACTCCAAGATAATCCCCAATAGTGGTGACAGTCATCGGTCTATGACAAAGGAGAATATCAAGGAATATCAGTTATAAACCCCAGATTCCGTATAAAAATGAATAAGTAAACAAATAGGCATATATTAATTAAGATTGTTAAAGAATTATATAGAATGAAATGATAATGATAATAAAAACACGATACGTATCTATGCACCAAATGCCCTGCTGGTAAGATCGGCTGTGCCATTATCATATTTCTTTGAATGAATTATCCAGTCACACACATTGATGTAGAAGAACGATGAAAACCATCTTACGTTTCCTGGACTCCGAAAGAATATTTACACTTACCTGAATATCTGATTCAAATATCAATTTGATAGTATCAGCGAATTTCCGGAGAATTTCCAGTTTCAGAGAATTTCAAAGAATACATAGGAACAGCTTAGCCGCCTCCCGTAGCGTCACCGATTACGTGTTTTAGTTTCAGGCAAACGTCATTATACACTTATGACGTATTAATTGTAGTGGGCGTCATCATTGTAAACCGCTCCACACACACACACACACACACACACAGAGAGAAATTTAAAAGGTGACGCACTCAACTGACTCAGACAGCAGCCCAATCTTTACACTGAGAAATACGCTGTTACAAGAAGTTATTATTAATAGTAATTAAACTGACTGAACATTAACATGGCGCTGTTTTACAGACGCTCCACCAAGAATAATTATGCCTATTCTGTTTGTATCTTTCTTTCTTTTCTCAAGAAAATTGTCAAAGGAAGTTTTACCTGTGACAGCTGCTTCCAAATGCTTCTGAATGTTCGTTCAGTCTCATAAAAACTTCCAAATTTCTGAACGAAAGGTACGTTTCAAAAACGTTTTCAAAATGTTTCCATGTTATACAAAATATTCCAGAAGTTTTCAAAATATTTCCGTATGATTGTTATCTGCCATTGGTACGTTCAAACGCAAACTAGCTGTAAAAGAAATGCTCCTTAAAGTTTGTTATTTCTGTAAAATATCACAGATTATTTCTATCAGAAAAGTAATCAAAATATCTTCTTTTGCCAATAAATGGATGATGATTTGATCATGCCCATGCAATAGAAATAATTTAACATTATTTTCCATTCTGTACGAAGCAAAGAAAATGAACTTCATCTTCAACATTCTACAGATACACCTACACTGTCGGTCGTTTGTTACTTCTGAAATATCAGGATGATAAAGAGGGTTACCAAAATAACACACACACACACACACACACACACACACACACACACACACACGGATAGTGTGATAGATAGAGATATGTATTTTTATGGAAACAAACGACATCCGAAATAGGCTATTCTTAAACACGAACACACACGCACCGCATCAATGCACATTCATGCACGCACACACACAGACACACGCACACACACACACACAAATGGGCACACACACACACACACACACACACACACACACACACAGAGTCACAGACACACACTCACACACACACACACACACACACACACACACATTTACATACACACACACACACACACACACACACACACACACACACACACACACACACACACACACACACACACACACCTTCTCTTCAATTACCATCATCACCCAAACAAAATGATTCACCCACGCCACTGATCATGTGAGGTGAACTATCATATTATTTATGATGATTATTTATTATGTTATTTCTAAATACTCGAAAGCATGCCAATAAATTTCCTGATATGATTTGCAACCAACATAGAGAAAATTCGAGTTTCTGTATCAAGTTCCATCCCGTACATCATTGACGTATGAATTATGATGGGAAAAAGAGATCTTGTCGAAATCAATGTGCATTCATAAATCTCAGCTACGTCAAGCGATAACGACAAACTTTTGTGTGAGTTTGACATTAAAGAAAGTGTCTGCAAAAGTTACCGTTTAACACTACACAGTAAGCTACACTTTAGGAAAAGAAAAGAAAAACAAAAAACAAAAAAAACTGGCTGGATCTCAAATATAAGCAACGCCACAGGACAGGCGCCACTGTGAGCCAAACTGATCTTTACTGCACTGAAAATCCGTACGAAATAGAAGAGTAGTGTTATAAAGCAATTTGTACGAAATAGAACTGTGTTATGTAACTGTCTGTGCGATATAGAGGAGTCGTTTTATAAAGCAATCTGTTGATTGAAATAGTGTGGAGTCGTGCAATGGAGTCTGTGTCTGCATGAGAAAAAAAAAAAGTAATTTTGCCGTCATTTTGCGCTTGTTAATCGTTCACTCAGTGCATTCCGGAGAATTCCTTGTTGTCACGAGTGGTGTCTTGTTGAGTGGTGGTGTGTGGCACACGTTTCGGATTGGAATTCTTATTCATAGTAGACTGGTGCAAGTAACAGGTATACCACTTGATCCAGTCCGCTATTTATAAGGACAGAGTGTCCGGTTAGGGAGAAAAGGGGTTAAGTCTCTCCATACGAACGGCGAAAGAGACGACGTTAACAGCGTTTCACCCCAATTACCACCATCAAAATATTGCAAGCGGAAGGCTCTTGTACTGAAGAGGTGAATGCTGACAAAGAATACCACAATTCTGACGACGGAAGCTAAAGGTTGGGTCACTGAGACACCCACTGGACATCCGAGGGGTCCGTGTAGAGGAGAAGAGAGGACTGGCCGTACTGAGTGAGTTAAGTTCAGTTTCAGGAAGGACAGGGTTTATCACTCATACTCCTCTGTTTTGTGTGATAATCTTTTGAATAAGATGACAAACTAAGTTCCCATATAGGTATACATCATACAATTAGCACACGCAAAATGACCAATGGAAACTAGATTTCTCTATGTTGTTGAAAAATCCACTTAAAGAGATACATATGCATGCAGAAAAAATGGAGAAAAAAAAACCAACAACAACAGAATCTGTTGGTCCTGATAATGGCAATGCGCTTTTTCCAGGGTGAAGAGTCTCAATGTGGATAAAAAGAACAAAACCTGTTGAGACTGACAGTAATTTTCATTCCGTCCTCAACTTTTTCCCTAACATGTGAGTCGCTCAGCCAACACAGGTGTCTATTTGAAGCATATCAATTGCTCAGCCAACACAGGTGTCGGTTTAAAGCACTACTTTTTCCCCACATGTGAGTCGATCAGCCAACACAGGTGTCTATTTAAAGCACTACTTTTCCCTGCATGTCAATCACTCAGCCAACACAGGTGTCGGTTTAAAGCACTACTTTTTCCCCCACATGTGAGTCGTTCAGCCAACACAGGTGTCTATTTAAAGCACTACTTTTCCCTACATGTCAGTCGCTCAGCCAACACAGGTGTCTATTTAAAGCACTACTTTTCCCTACATGTCAGTCGCTCAGCCAACACAGGTGTCTATTTAAAGCACTACTTTTCCCTACATGTCAGTCACTCAGCCAACACAGGTGTCTATTTAAAGCACTACTTTTCCCTGCATGTCAATCGCTCAGCCAACACAGGTGTCGGTTTAAAGCACTACTTTTTCCGACTTGTGACACGTTCAGCCAAGACATATGTCGATCTAAAGCATTACTTTTCCCTGCATTGGGTTGTTCAGCCAACATACGCAGCGATTTGAAGCACTACTTTTCCCTTCATGTGAGCCGTTCAGACAACATATGCAGTGATTTGAAGCATTACTTTCCTTTCATACGAGTCGTTCAGTCATCACACGCAGCGATTTGAAGCACTGCTTTCCTTTCATGTGAGTCGTTCAGTCATCACACGTAGCGATTTGAAGCACTACTTTTTCCTTCATGTGAGTTGTTCAGCCAACACAGGCAGTGATTTGAAGCATTACGTTTTTATTTGTTTTGTTGTTGCTGTTGTTGTTGCTGTTTTTACTACGCTTTTAAATGAGGCCACACGTGCAGCTTTTCTACTGTGTTACAAAACAGTGAACAGTGGGCAATGGTGGCACGTGTTAGCCCATTACCGCAGCTGACATCAGATGACGGGCCCAACAGCCGCGTGGTGAAAGCGTTGGACTTTCAATCTGTGGGCCCAGGGTTCGAATCTCGAAACGGCACCTGGTGGATAAATGGTGGAGATTTTTCTCCGATCCTCCAGGTCAGTATATATACAGACCTGCTAGTGCCTGAAACCCCTTCGTGTGTATACGCACGAGGAAGATCAAATACGCACGTTAAAGATCCTGTAATCTACGTCAGCGTTCGGTGGGTTATGTAAACAAGAACATACCCAGCATGCCTGATGGTCAGGTTGGCAGTGCCTGGAAACCAGCTGCAGGAGAACCTTAATAATCATAGACATGATTAACACTGACAGTGCTGAAAACCCATCAGATACAAACTTTACATTTGTTTTCTTATTTTATTCGTTTGTTAAAGTACTAAGCAATTAAAGGAAGCATAATACGTTACAACGAGTCGTTTAATATGGATGTGCGCAAGTAGAGAACAGTACAATATAGCATAACACAGCATGCCATAGCATAGTATAGCATAACATAGTATAGTATGATAGAGTATAGTATAGCATAGTATAGTACAGTATTATCATCACTGTTATTGATCTGAATCCGTCGAATGAGACAGCTGGTGATGATTTGCTCATTGTGAGTGCATATCAACGTTTGTGCATTTGCTGCATTAATTGAAGTCACTGTGCCCTAGTAACACTGGGCAACATTGTTCAGTTGTTTCTGGACAGCGCAGTTCCTTCTTCGAAGTCTTGGGTTCTTAGTTCACTAGAATAAGCACACGAGTAACTCCATTGTTGTTCAGATCTGCAAGTCCTTTCGCACAAAATTTGTAGAGGACACGAGAGAGCACAGATCCTTGTAGCAGTCCACTGCAAAGTTTAAAGTGGCGTTCAGCTGTCCACAAAGGCGCCAAATCCTGTGAGGCCAACAGAATCGCTGCAGCAGAGCAATGCAGACAGGCCAGGAAAAGCAGTGCCAGTAAGTCCCCGACAGCCGCCACCATCCCCTGTCCACACTGCGTCAGAACCTTCCGGGCGCGGATTGGCCTGACCAGTCATCTGCGCACCCACAGATCCCAACCCCCCCCCCCCCCCCCCCCCCCCCCAGGATGACTAGATGGTCCTCGTCGATCCCGACGGACGAACCACACACAGTGTGCAGACATCAAATCTCCTGAATGTAGGACGATGGTTTTCTCCATAACTGATGCTGCTATCCCTCTTGTTAGTCCCAAATTTACTGAAACTTACTCCATATATTAGTAGCAGCTCCATGAGTTGTGTAAACTGGACTTTATTGTAAGCAACATCCAGATCAATTGCTTTCAGATTTCATAGAGAGAAAAACAAATAGCACTGGTAACTGGCCTGGAATCAGCAGGGAACCACTGATTGTAAGTCCACAGGAGGCCACAGATCAGAGGAGACTGTGCATCACTGTTTTCTCATTTATGTGGGCTTCAGTTGTGTCTATTCTGATACTGGACACAGTTACTAAAGTCCCTGCTAACAGTAATTCACCCCCCCACCCCCACACGCCCAGATTCATCTGGTCATCTTTCATATTTTTGCACGCTAGGGGGAAGTAGAGCAGAGATATGTATGAGTTTGGAAATTAGTGGATTGTTTTCTTTATGAATAAAAAGTGACTCAATTCTGGTGGAGGATTACATTTTGTCCTTCATTCTCTGTGTGTGTGTGTGTGTGTGTGTGTGTAACGTGTCGCTGTGCACTGTACACATATGTACAAAAGCTTCACATCACAAAACATAGAACAGACAGGGATCTGGCGAAGTACTGATCCACGAAATGATTTGATCCGTGAATAGCATTGTCGTGATGTCTGGTCCGAAACCGATAACTAACTGATAACAATAAAATTGTATGATTACCATATTGCATAGTTTTATCTGGATATTACTTGCCAAACACTAGGGAATCTGCCACCTCACTCTCAGAAAGAATATTTGGTATTTACTCTATGTAGGGGTGCTGAATAACAGTAATATCTAAGAGTACCGACCTAAAGTTTTGACAGTGAAAAACGTGCTGCCACTGGCGTTAGAATCACTTTCAGCACGGTTTCTTTTCTCCAGCTATGTCGACCTTACAAGGGCCTTTGATACTGTTAACAGAGATTGTCCGTGGAACATCATGGCCAAGCACGGATGCTCGCCGAAATTCATCTCCATGGAGCAGCAGTTTCATGACAGCATGTAATCTCGAGTTCAGAACAACAAGGAAAATATCTAGCCCCTTTCCCGTCACACCTGGCATGAAACAGGGTTGTGTTTTGGCACCTACAGTATCCAGCATCATATTCTCTGCAATGCTAATAGATGCGTTGAGAGGAGACAAAGAAATTGGAAAAAACGTACAGAAAGAAATTCAACGTCAGGAGGCTTCAAACAAGAACAATTGTTATGACAGATCTCACCAAAGACTTTGTATTCGTATTTTTATTTATTTTTTTATTTATTTATCTATTTATGTATTTATTCATCTATTCATTCATTCATCTATTCATTTATATTTTCATTTATTTCTGGTCTGGAAGTCTTTTTTCCCCCTACACCAGTCACTGACATACAACCGAAAAGCCTGAAGGAATCTGGTCAGCAATTCTTCTTTGTGGCATCCCAACGACTCTTCACAGAGTACAGGGAGAAGAAGAAGAGATTTAAATTCCAAAACGTTCCAAATGGATGCTCATTCATCGTTCAATTTGTGCTCAATACAGAATGTTTCAGCAACAAAGCTGTGAGTATTTTCACACAGAAATACTCTTGTGTTTCTTTTGTCATTTCATTTCCTTTTTTTTGTTTTGTTGTTTTTTTCAGTTCTAAGTTTGTCAGCACAGACACTCTTACGTGCGATAGCTGTGATTAGGTACAAATGCAGGTAAGTGATATGCCATCTAATGGCAAAGACATTTTTGTATCTTCATCGTACCGTCTATTTTGCTACAGGTTTTTGTTTGTTTTTTTTGTTTTTTTTTGTTTTTTTGTTTTTTTTGTTGTTGTTTTTTTAGTTCACAACCAAAGTCATTTTTCTTTGGTTTTGGATTCTTAAAAGTTTTATCTGGTTTTATGGTACCTCTATTACAGTTCATATCAGTTCAAAGGTACGCATCAGCCTGGTTCTCTGTTTTTTTTCACATGGTAGTAAGACCGAACTAATACAAATAAGTGGAACGCTCGACCCAATACACATAAACTTCATCTTGCGGATGATTTTGCAGATCATACTGAGGTGGTTTGAACTGTCTCCATAACACTCCAGCACTGGGCTGCTCATGTGAGAGAGAGAGAGAGAGAGAGAGAGAGAGAGAGAGAGAGAGATGTTTGACTTGTCCAAAGTGTTTAGTTGGTATATCATTTAGTTATTCTCTGTCTATATACTTTTTTTTAATGTGCATGTATATTCATTTTTATTTGCTTGCAGTGTAGTATGTCGGTTGGTTTCTGGCATGTCATTCAGTTGTGTTATTGGTCTGTTACTGTGTGTATGATAATGAACAACCAGATGCAGTCGGTCACTCCGGAGATTAGAAAAGAGAGATAAACCACTCGCGGCAGGTCCCTTCTTACTGTCTATAACAGTGCTGAAGCCGTTTTGGGGCACACACGCAGTGCGGAAGGGTGGGGGTAAATCACCCTCTCCTTCCCCACCTGAAGGAAACTGGTCGGTTCTGACGGCACACACACACACAGCTGCAGTAAAGCGAAAGTTAAGTTATGCCTGGAATTTCCCACGTGTAGTAAGATTCGCTGTATACAATGAAAACCGATTCATTTTTGCTTGGTTTTTAGCACGTTTGCATCTGCTTGAATGTAGATAATATAAAAAGAAAATAAAGCAGCTCCCCCCACCACCAACTCCCCCCCCCTCCCCCAGCGCAATGTTGCACATGAGACAGTTATAAATTATTGAACTGCGTTTTCGTAACACTACTTTTTCTTCACACTTTCTGGTTTACATCACCATTTCTTAAAAAAAAAAAAAAAAAAAAAAAAAAAAAAATTATATATATATATATATATATATATATATATATATATATATATATATATATCAAAACATAAAACACATATTCAGCTCTGTCTCTCTTCTAACATCTGTCTATACATACATACATGTATACATGAATACATACATACATAATTTCATATAGATCTATCAGTATGTAAATCTAAATCTATCTATATGTACATAATAATATATAGAATTCAGATATATATACGAACGCTTCATGTTGCCCGAGCAGACCGTTGTATTGTGCTCTATCTCTCTCTCTAAGTCTCTGTCTCTCTCTCTCGGGAGTTTTACATGGCTGTTAAAAGCATCTACGATTCTGTACTTGTATGTGTTCGTGACAAAGGTATTTATTCAGACTTTTATCAGTGTCCAAGAGGGGTTAAACAAGGTTGTATGCTAAGCTCACAGCTGTTTTCCTTTTTCATCGGTGAATTGGCAGTGGAGTTATCAAAGAAGGGGAGACATGGAATACAAATGATACCTGGCGCAACAGATTTGCTCTTAATGCTATTTGCTGATGATGTTGTTCTCTTGTCTGACACACCCATAGGGTTACAAAATCAATTAAATTCCCTTAAGCAAGAAGCAGACAGACTACAACAAACAGTGAATCTCGATAAGACCAGTATTATAGTTTTCCGCAATCAGTGGAGGTCATCTTTCGACTCTTGAAAAATGGTGCTGTGGTGATAGGGAAATAAAAGTAACCAATACATATAAATATTTAGGAATGTTATTCACAACAAAATTGAGTTTGACATCTGCGTGGGATGAAGCAAACAGAAAAGGGAAAAAAGGTGTAATCCAAATTATAAAATCACTCAGGAGACTGCGTTCGACTGACGCATTCCTTTCGTTTGGGCGGGGCAAAGGCAGCTCATGAATAATGAATGCGTGTCGCGGCGCAGGCTGCCTGGCTTCAGCAATTTCTGCAAGTGGTTTATCTCTCTTTTCTAATCTCCGGTCACTCCTATGTTAATGGAAATATGGCGCAATTCTAAATCAAGCAACAGAACACATCAGAGTTAAAATGACGTCAGCATTTGCTGGATACGTAACTGTGAGAGGAAATATAAGTGACGATGATCCCACGTTACTGACGAAGAGAATAGCTGTTGAAGCAGGTCACGTTGTTATCACCAGTCTTAAAGAGACTGCAGATGAGCTGACTGATGTCACGTTGCTGTGTCCGTTCACACCCTCTGGTAGGTTGTACACAGTCTGGACCAGATCCGATATCAGATCTGACTTCGCCCATATATGCAAGAGGGAATTCGAAGTTCAAGTTGTCAACGCCCGTTTACCTAGTTCTCCCTTTCAACTGTTCTTCTCGTTTCTCAACGATAGTAAAACACCTCAGGAGTTACCCTCTGGCATGTGGAACTGTTCTGTGGACCACTACCCCAGTTTTCATCACCACCTGGCCTGTAACCTGAAGACAGAGTGTGAGGACGGGAGGGATGAAACTGGGCACTGCCCCTTCAGCAGTCCGGAGTGCCAGGGAATGGTGGCACTGTGTGACCGTTGTTACAAACTTGTGGACAGTCTGAAAGGATTCGACAGCCATGAAACTGATGCCAACAAGAGGGGTGATGAGTACTGTCGTTCTTTGCAGGGTGTTTTGAGTTTGCCAAAGTGTTTGTATGACTGGCTGGGAAAGCTTAGACGTTTAACCAGGATACATCCACTGAGAACGGATTTTATATGGGTTGGAGTGTACGCTAATGGCAAATCATTGCCCCTAATGTACAGACAAAGTGTACTGAGTGAAGACAAAACTGTACTTCACCACTCTGTTGATGTTTTTGAATTCAGCAGAAAGAAAACGAAGTCATGTTTTATTACAAGATCTCAATCTCTACAACTACATTCTAAAGATTGTGAACTCTATGTTGCGTTCTTTTCCAATAGAGCTATTTGTGAAATTAGGACTAAAAAAAGTACAGAGAATTTTGACTATTTACATGCAGTTACCTTGGTCAGTACACAGTTTCTTTTCCGCAAGGGACAGACCTGCATGACACAGTGTGGAGATGGTCAAATAACACATAACTTTCTTCTGTCTGGTTCTAATAAATATAAACTATGCGGTCAAAATTCTGTGTCTTCTACTTATCGTGGTTGTGGGCCATATACAGATGCGATAGATTCTACACAGCAACATGCTGCTTCATCTCCATTATTCGCATGTAGTGATGGACAAACCACACTATCATACACTCTCCTTTGTGATTTTATATATGATTGTGAAGACAGAACTGATGAATCGTATTGTGAGCACTCTCCTTGTGCCAAATCATTCACATGTTCCAATGGACAGTGTCTGTCCTATGGCCACATATGTGATCAACTATCCCATTGTTTGGACGAGTCGGACGAAATGAATTGTTACAATTTCAAAGACCGAAAAATAACAAATCCATATCTGCCATCTCCTGTCCTTATCGATTACGATGGAATCATGCAGTTCACATCAGTTCCAATGGCTCTGAATGAGTCATGTCCTGACAGTCACTATCGCTGTCCTGGTAAGTACCTACGTGACTGCCTGCCTGTCTACACACGATGCAATGGGATGTATGACTGTGTTGATCACCAAGACGAAGAGGGGTGTGATAAAATTACATGTCCAGGATTCTTCAGATGCAGAGCCTCCATTGTTTGCGTGCACAGTGACCATGTATGTGATGGGTGGCCCCATTGCCCAATGCATGATGATGAGTTAGCGTGTGATGTGGCCTGTCCTGTTGGCTGTTTATGTCAGGGTTACACCTTCCTGTGTCGACAGCCTTTCTCTGCAACACTCTTCCCTGTGCTTCGTTCCTTAGATGCCACAGGGTCTGGCATGACGCTTTCTGATGTGAGCAATAACACTTACCTTAGTCATTTGGTTCTCTCTCAGTGTCTTTTGTACTACTTGCCAAATATGAGTTTGTTCAACTTAAAAGTTCTTGACCTCAGTGGCAACAAATTCCAGAACGCAAACATTGTGTCTTTTCTTGGTTACAAGCACCTTGAGTCTTTATCCCTGGCTAACAACCCCCTCAGCTCACTCTACACGGACATCCCATCCGCTGTCCATCAACATGAACTCACGATGTTAGACCTGTCATTCACAAGGTTGAGACTTTTTCACACAAAAGTTATTGCACATTTTCCTCACTTACAGACACTGAATTTATCGTTTACATCAATTCACACCATCAGCTCTAATGGTTTGAAATCCACACCACGACTAAGAGGATTGTACATGGATGGAAGTCCCATCAAAACGTTCCCACATGATACGTTAAAAACACTGCACATGTTACGCTTTTTGTCAACACAAAATTATCGGCTGTGCTGCAAAACAATATTGCCTGATACTGTTCACAACATTGACTGCCATTCCCCAAAAGATGAAATCTCATCGTGTGAGGATCTGCTTCGGTCAGGAATGTATCGCGGATTTCTGTGGTTACTCTGTTGTCTGTCTGTGACTGGCAACGCCTTCTGTTTTGTCTTACGTTGCTGTGCACGAAATATGTCTTCTTCAAGCGGCTTTAGTGTTTTTGTCACCAGTCTTATCATATCTGATCTCTTTATGGGGATCTACATGGCCATTATTGGAGCAGCTGACGAAAGATTCCGTGATATTTATCTTTATTTTGATGATACATGGAAAAGCAGTGTGACTTGTAAGATTGCTGGTTTTCTGTCTCTGTTGTCCAGTGAAGTGTCAGCTCTGGTCATCTGGCTCATCACAGTGGATCGATTCATTGTCCTCCAATTTCCTTTTAGCACATTTCGTTTTGAAAAAACGTCAGCAACCGTAGCTTGTATGTTTATTTGGCTAGGTGGCTGGTTTCTGGCCTTGTTGCCTTTACTTCCGATGACATCACACTGGGATTTTTATAGCCAGACAGGTATCTGTCTTCCACTGCCAGTAACAAGGCGAGATTTCAAAGGAAAACTTTACTCCTTTAGTTTAATTATTGTCTTTAATTTTGTTCTGTTTTTACTTATCTGTATTGGCCAGGCTTTTATTTACCGTTCAATACAAAACAACACATTGAAAACTAACACTACTAAGGAATCAAGGGACATGACAATAGCTCGACGGTTAATCACTATAGCAATAACAGATTTTATGTGCTGGTTTCCCATTGGACTGTGTGGATTTTTGTCATTGGCAGAGATCCCTATTCCTGGAGAAGTGAATGTAGCCCTTGCTATATTCGTACTGCCATTAAACTCAGCGATCAATCCTTTCATGTACACCATCAACACTTTTATGGAAAAACAGAGAAAATCCAGGGAAACAAAGGTTTTGAAGTGGATGGAATCCCACGCAGACATGATAGTCAGTTAACACGCTGTGTGATACCCACGACCATAAATACTAATATATTTGAAAACTGTGTTATGCAAAATGTTCTTGGTCTTGAAAAAAGTAATATCCGTTCTCTGTCATTCAAGAATATGTCGTCACCATCACCATCATTGTCATCTTCTCGTTATCACCATTCCTCCTATTTTTCAGTCAGGAATTTTCATGACAGGAAGATGGTTTCTACTACACTGATTCTATCCATATTTTGTCAACAATATTACTATCCATTAAAGATGCATGTGTTAATTCATTCGATATCAATTGACGCCCCACACTACAATACACCAGATTCAGTATTAATTTCTTGAAATTCATCACTTGCTCTGAAGCTTTAATTCTGTCGACTTATTTGTACACAGGTTCAATTTAGTTTCTGTTAAACAGTTCAATTTCATTCCACTGGTCATTACAGCCGGCCGGTAAGTGGCATGGGATCATCAAACATTGATCAGATCACAGGCACTGTCGGAACATGGATAGGATCAGACTGTCAGAACATGGATAGGATCAGATCACAGGCACTGTCAGAACATGGATAGGATCAGACCACAGGCACTGTCAGAACATGGATAGGATCAGACCACAGGCACTGTCAGAACATGGATAGGATCAGACCACAGGCACTGTCAGAACATGGATAGGATCAGACCACAGGCACTGTCAGAACATGGATAGGATCAGATCACAGGCACTGTCAGAACATGGATAGGATCAGACCACAGGCACTGTCAGAACATGGATAGGATCAGACCACAGGCACTGTCAGAACATGGATAGGATCAGACCACAGGCACTGTCAGAACATGGATAGGATCAGACCACAGGCACTGTCAGAACATGGATAGGATCAGACCACAGGCACTGTCAGAACATGGATAGGATCAGACCACAGGCACTGTCAGAACATGGATAGGATCAGACTGCGTCTAGCTCAACACATGGATAGCCTTCTACTGCTGTTAGGTGCCTGAAAGAAGTGATGGACATTCTAAGTTTGTTCACTCTGACAGCTGACCAGTTCCTCTCCAACGTGCTTCTCTGGAGTGTGGTGATACTAACTGCTTTCACCGACAGGGTTTTAGCTGTTACGGAGAATTGAAAGGCACAAGAGGATTATTTCTAAGATAACAAAATATTCAAATCTTGACTGACCCTGACCTGGATGTACTGAAAATCCTGATAAACATTAATCGGGATCTGGAAATTGAAGAAAGACTTTGGCAAGTTGGCTTTACGATCACCACACACTAGAAGCCCTTTTGGTCTGGATTCAGGATCCTAAGAAACTACAGCTCCCGATGAACTGAATTCAGATGTTGACATCTTCTACGGCCTGGCAGATTGTCTTTAAACCTAATGATACCAGAAGCTCCAAAAGAGAGCAACGTCGGTGTGAATCAGACGGCTTTCGTCGGAAAATAACAGCAATCCTTACAAAAAAAGTTGCCACTATGCGCATCGGTGTTTTACTTCTTTACTCATTTTCTGAAAACTGATGAATCAATAATGACGAGACCTTAATCACCGCATGACGGAGGTAACACAATTTTTTTTTTTTTTTTTTTTTTTTTTGCTGCCCCATCATCTGCACCGTTTCAGTGGCATTACTCCCACGCCGCTCATTTAGATTCCTCCATACACGGCCACACCCAGGTTCGTCCGTCGTAGTTCCAGCGTCGGCAGTCCACAGGGAACCATCGATGTTAGGTCGCCAGGAGGCCACACACCAGAGGAGACCCTGCACTGCTGCTGAGTCACTTCGGTGGTGTTCAGTGGTGCCTGTTCTGTTTTAACGTACTTAGGACACCACCTACTAAGCCCCCTACTAACGACAATAATAGCTTAGTCGCGGAGCCAGACTGAGTGAGCGTCCCTCCCAGAGTGGAGACCGCCACCACGTCCCTCAAACAACACCCCTCCATGAATCTGCCGACACTGACGACATTGACAGGACTCACCCCAAGCACGGAAGTGGAGGGGTAATCGAAACTGAGGTCACCATGAGAGCAGGGCATGAAAGGCCACAGACTTTGAGACTATTTTGTTTCTATTGATGACGATGAAGGAGGAGGAGGATGACGATGTTGCTATGGAGGTCCATTTTGGTTTGGGACTGCGTGACAAGGCTGTACTCTACGCTTCCTGTCATAATGATATCCCGGCGTTAACCAGGCCCGAGAGATACAGACCCTTGCAGTGTTGGTCAGGTAATTTGAGCAACACACCCAAAGACGCATCCTTGAAGTGGATGACACTCGACTGTGTGGTCCCAGTCTCCCCATTTAAGCCCACAGCACACTCAACAAACCACCTCCGCTGGGATTCGAACCCGCGTCCTTCCAGCCGTCAGTCCGCGACGCTAACCACTTCGCCACGGCGGCTGGTAGGGGTAACACAATATTTGTGTATCGATTGTATTGCCAGTCTGATATGCAAAACAGTCACGAAACGGTCAGGCTAGGATTTCGTTTGATCAGGAAACAGTTCTACAAATGGCTATCTTTCCGTGTATCTTTCTCAGCAATGTTTCGATAAAACGGTCAGCTTGCCATAGCACGTATGTAGATACATGATCCTAGCGACCTTGGGTTTCCATCTTCCTAAAGCAATGGTAAAATAGAAAATGAAAGGAAATTCACATGAAATTTGAAGTGTTCCATGGGAAATAATGAACGAAGGCGGTAACGATTGTTCCTCATAACGTCAACAACGTCGTGTTAGCGCTGCATGACTAGATACAGGTTGGATGGAGTTACTATGCACAGGTTGGTACCACTCTGTCGGACATCCATGACCATCAGCTGGGTGTCCTTCAGGGAAGTATCGTACCCTACTCTTTCAAGTTGTAAGATTTAAGATTCAGTTACTTTTTTTTTCCTTTTCGGTGTACATAGAATTACAAACGGAACAAAATGAAAGAACTCTATTCACATGAAAAGCTAATGACATATATATTGTGTCAACAATACGAGGATGCATCGAATGCAAGACAAAACTTAATGCTTAGTCAAAAAATAATGTGACCCTCCTCAATCATTCAAATCTCACAATGCTCAAACACTTTCAAAGTTTATCAAAATTATCTCTAAAATAGCCTTTGTATATCAAGAAGAAAGTGGAGATAAAACCACCACTCACATTGTTCTAATCGTTGTGTCCAAATGCTATGAATCGGGGCTGAAAATGTGATTGCATTTTAAAATAAGATACAACTTTATTCTCTGCACGGTGCACATAAATTTATATTTCTCTCAAAGTCCTTATCACAGACATCTGACATCTTTATAGATTTGGAACTTAGAGCATACGTTTTCTCGACTTATAGACATTTGTAAACAAAAAATCCAACGCGCATTAGAACAACGAAAGTGTTGGTGTACCAATTCATGTCGTAAATAACTAGCTATAACGGTGGCGTCCATCATGCAATGAAATTGTTCTACAGGCACACAGATATCATACTCTGGGTATAATCTTTCGTTGTGTGGCATTTTCTGGTCTTGTGGAGAAAAGTTCCCTCGAGTCCCCAAAGTCTTCTCAAAGACATTAAATTTTGGTCAAAGAGCTTTTTAGCATCGAGCACCTTCTGTTTGGAATTCTCTTCCTCTGGATCTCCGGCACTCACCAACTCTGTCCTCTTTAAAAGGTCAACTGAAAACCCACTTGTTCAAAATAGCTTTTAGATGTCACGAAACATAGTTCTCTGCCTCCCCCCACCCTCCGCACTCCCCGTATGTACCCCCATCCATTGTAGTATTCCTGTGGTGTGTATGCTTGTAGGTTTGTGTTTATGCGCGCCGCGCGCGCGTGTGTATGTATGTATGTGTGTGTGTGTGTGTGTGTGTGTGTGTGTGTGTGTGTGTGTGTTATGTCTTTTTCCTGCGATTATTCATATGTATGCAATTTGTAGTATTGTATTGGTGAATACAGATTTTCTTTTCCACTTCTATGTCTTCATGTGCTCTTGTGTGGTATAATGCACTGTTACATATGTACTTTTTCGTGTGAGGCGTTTAGAGCCCATCTATGGGGAGATTGCGCCATATAAGTACAATATAGTAGTAGTAGTAGTAGTAGTATAGTAGTATGATTATGTCCAGTTCGAAAACATGTGGTTGCTATAGCGAAATTTCATTGGTACATAAACACATATGTGGTGTAAAGTTGGTAAATGGCGATCAGTCGGAATCTATTAACCAAACTTGAAATTTGTCTGGAAGAAGAAAAAAAATGCAATATATATATATATATATATATATATATATATAGAGAGAGAGAGAGA
Organism: Babylonia areolata; assembly: GCF_041734735.1. Classification (NCBI taxonomy): domain Eukaryota; kingdom Metazoa; phylum Mollusca; class Gastropoda; order Neogastropoda; family Buccinidae; genus Babylonia; species Babylonia areolata. The sequence goes on from NC_134889.1 coordinate 33,833,618, forward strand.
GAGAGAGAGAGAGAGAGAGAGAGAGAGAGAGAGAAACCATGAAATGTCTGTGTGGGAAGGGAATAACTCTTATTCACTCATTTGTCCTCTGTCCAGAAACAAAAGATCTGTTCATTTACAGAAAAAAAAAATCTTGTTCCTGAGGCAACTTATCAATTGAAAATAGTTCACGTCCTTGCTGACTATATGAATGTTTGATTAACTCTGTCCATACGAACGGCGAAAGATACGACGTTAACAGCGTTTCACCCCAGTTACCATCATCAAAATATTGCAAGCGGAAGGCTCTTATACTGAAGAGGTGAATATTGACAAAGAATACCACAATTCTGACGACGGAAGCTAAAGGTTGGGTCATTCAGACACCCACTGGACATCCGAGTTGTCCGTGTAGAGGAGAAGAGATGACTGGCCGTACTGAGTGAGTTAAAAGCCCATAAAGCATATCCCTTTGGTCGATGTATTTGTGTGTCATAGCGCATTCTTAGTGGAAAACTTAACTAGTATACATCTTTCACTCTGTTTCATTTTCTTTCTCACAACCACTCTTTCATATTCACACACACACACACACACACACACAGAGAGAGAGAGAGAGAGGAGAGAGAGAGAGAGAGAGGATGGAGGAGGAGGAACGAGAGAGAGAGAGAGAGGTGGGGGAGAAGAGACAGGGGCAGACAGAGACTGATTCTTTCATTGCACATTACTTTCAAGCGATCACTGCAAATACAAATACATTTCGTAATTTCACAAGTTCACACAATATAATCAAGGTTTAACTCACTCAGTACGGCCAGTCCTCTCTTCTCCTCTACACAGACCCCTCGGATGTCCAGTGGGTGTCTGAATGACCCAGCCTTTAGCTTCCGTCGTAAGAATTGTGGTATTCTTTGTCAACAATCACCTCTTCAGTATAAGAGCCTTCCACTTGCAATATTTTGATGATGGTAACTGGGGTGAAACGCTGTTAACGTCGTCTCTTTCACCGTTCGTATGGAGAGAGTTAACAGAACGTTTAGCTGTTAAGTGCAAGAACTTTTAACTTAACCGAAATCGTTGAGCATGCCTTTACGTTGTCTGAATCAAGTTGTCAGCTTGACATTACTTTTCAGTAATTCCTTGATCTTCGCTAAAACTGATCTGACTGGTCGTTCATGCTAGATACGAAAATTCAACTGAACCTTCGATTTTATCTTCTGCTTCTTCTTCTTCTTCTTCTCCTACTCTGCACTTCAACATCACACTCATTTGCTCAAGTTTGTTATTTTCTTTCGTATAGCTGCTGATAGTGTTATGTACTTCAAAGCGGATGCTTTCCTGTGAGTTATCCACCGGTGACCGGAAGTTGTCCTTCGGTGCTCTTTAATTAAAGTCATGAAATAAACGTGTTTTTGTTGTTGTTGTTGTTGTTTGTTGTATAGCCACCAAATAGTCACAAGAGACTAACACCACATTCACACACATGATTATTTCATAAAACCACCCAGTACTCATGATCACTCTCATGTGTGTGCAGCATTCATGACTGCACCATTTGAGAATAGTGACTTTTCCTATTGTCTGTTTCAGCCAGTGCTGTGCGCGTTTAACTGCAGAGTGAATGAACAGGGGTTAACATCAAAGCTCACCGTGAATCTGGTTATTTGTCGAACAGGCTGGCACGTTTGTGCGTGGCTGGGTGCTGGTGAGCGTCCGTGCGTTCATGTGTGTGTGCGTGCCTGGGTAGCGTGATGCAGGGATGCGTTTTCTGGAGGTTGCCATGGGTGGGTGGGTGGTTTCCGATGTTCAGCTGCAGGAGTGTTTTCTGGCACGTGTTTCCGTGTGTGTGGGGGGGGTGGGGGGGGGGAGTGCGGGTGGAGGGGAGTATTGATGAGGAGGCGGGGAGTGAGGGGCGTAATGTAACGCGCTTTGAGCAGTATGTATTTTGGTTACATTTGTTTGTGTGTGTGTGTGTGTGGTTGTTGTTGTTGTTGTGCTGTTGTTTTAATTTATTTATTTACTTTTGTTTATGTTTAGTTATTTATTATTTTTTATTTAGTTATTTTTATTTTTTCAATTATATGTGTGTGTGTGTGTGTGTGTGTGTATGTCTATATGTATGCATGTGTGTGTGTGTATATATATATATATATATATATATATATACGTGTGTGTGTGTGTGTGTGTGTGTGTGTGTGAGTATGCATATGTTGTTGTTGTTGTTTTTGTTGTTGTTTTTTTTCACTTATTATTTTACTTTCTTGTTCATATGTCCCTAACACTAACAGTCTCTTCCACCCCCTTCCCTCACTCCTGCCCTCTCACCCCCTGCCCACCTTCCCCCACCCTTCCCTTTCAGAACCCTTTCTTTCCCTCATACATTCACACTGACAGTTCTACTCACCCTGCTTGCTTGCTTTTTTTTTTTTTTCCTGTGACTTCTCATCACTTTCCTTTCCTGAACTTTACTCTCTCTCCCTCTCTGTCTGTATCTTTCTGTCTGTCACTCACTCATTTCATTTGCCTGAAGAAGAGCTTGTGGCACGATACGTCGCCTCTTTTATCCCAAGTAAGTCGACTTTTACTAAGATTTTTTTAGTCAACCTCCCACTTCCATTTTCATGGTTTGCGGGACCAAAAACAGAAAGTGCAAGATGGCGGCACGTTAGTTTAGTGACTGAATCCGCATCAAAAATGAGAAAAATAACGTTCAAAATAGAGTCGAAAACCACTGAAAATGGGTTACAGCATCTACTGATGGTAATATCGTTTCATCCATGCTAAAAAAAAAAATAAATAAATAAAAAGTCGCCAGAAAAATAGGTCCTTGAATTTAGGACACTACAATAGGACTTTACTGATAATCAGTCAAATCGATTTTCATTATTGTCACAATTGATCACAGCACAGAAACCATGTTGTCATTCAAAGGGCCACGGTTCCTGCAGGAAAGCCATCAATGTTATCCAGCACTTTGCTTTCTAGAACACACCACCAAGAATAGAACATTTGACATCATAGCTTTGACATCATATCGTATGACGTAAAGTAGAATAGAATAGAATAGAATAGATTTTATTGTCATGAAACCGTAAGGTTTATAAGACACAAGTGCAATGGTAAATGAATGAACGAATGAAAAAAAAAACACACAATTTATCAATCAGTTAATGCGGTAAATTGCAGCAGCATTCATACACAAATTTTCCTAATCTTGTTTGTATATATTCATCATCTGTTAGCATCACCTGACTGGGAATATGTCCTGTGTTATTCGAATTTTGAATATCCTTTAAAAATTGTTGCCTTAAGGTTTTATATTTAATACAATGATCAAGAAGATGGATTTCGTCTTCCAGGATGTTACACTTGTTGCACAATCTGTCTTCTTGTGGAATATTTAAGTATCTACCTTTCTCAATCTTTAGGTCATGCGCGCTTATTCTGAGTTTCGTTAAAGCTTGTCTGTGTTTTGTATCTGATATATTTAAAAGATAGGTTTCAGTTTTGTACTCTGCTACAATCGTATTGTAAAATTTTAGCTTGAATGTTTTTTTCTCTTTTCTCTTTCCAGTATTTGATATATTCATTTTCTAATTTTTTTATACACGACGTATTTCAGTCTTTGTACGCTGAATGTGAATTGATTTTTCCAAATGTGATCAAGGCCTATAATTTCGAGTATCTTTTTAACAAAAATCAACCATGGGGAAGTTGTACTTTCTTGTTGGTACATGGACTTATATATTTTGTTAATGAGGGAAGTTTCTGGTAATTGAATAATGTGAATCCAATATGTAATAATTTGGCACATTATCTTTAAACTTATTGGGAATCTGCCCAGTTCACCTAATACAGGAAGCACCATAGCTTTTTTGTGTACTCCAAGTAATTGCTTACAGAATTTAATGTGTAATTTTTCATGTGGAAACTTATTCGATAAGCAGTCGTCAAAAAGATGTGCTAAATCGAAAGAATCATCCGGTTTGACTTGGTAAGGTAACCATACCTCCGCCCCATAAATCGATATTGGCGTTATCAAAGTATCATATAGTTTAGATATGGTACCTGGATTGTGTGTGTATATGTGTGTGTGTGTGTGTGTGTGTGTGTGTGTGTGTACACACTACTAACCACCTATGTAGCATATCTAAAGAAAGTCTGGTTTTGTTGATTATGTGATCTCTTCAAAAAGGATCAGAAAATGTTTAGTTAATCCGTTTCTTCGCCATAAATCGATATTGGCGTTATCAAAGTATCATATAGTTTAGATATGGCACCTGGATTGATGTGTGTGTGTGTGTGTGTGTGTGTGTGTGTACACTACTAACCACCTATGTAGCATAAAAAAAAAAATTATCTAAAGAAAGTCTGGTTTTGTTGATTATGTGATCTCTTCAAAAAGGATCAGAAAATGTTTAGTTAATCCGTTTCTTCGCCATTTCAGTTTTCTGAATTCGACGGCGAGTCTCTTCGAGTTGGCTGATGTGAGTCGGGGCGTCCCAGCGTGGAACAGACAGACCTCAATTGTTGCTGTTGTTTTTCATCTGGCTGTTGTGTTGCTTCACCCCGTCACGGCCACGTTTCTCCCGCACGATGCCTTGCACCTGTGACGTAAATTGATGAAATGACGTCATGGCAGAAAATTCCAGAAAAAAAAAGACGCAAGTGGGGTTGGGGTGTGGGGATTTCTGTGCTTTGGGCATGATAAGGAGGGGGTCATGAAGGACATGAGAAGAGAGAGAGAGGAGAAAAACAAACCGTGGTGTGGAAATTCGTCGGTTTGGGTGTAAGAATGGTGGGAGGGGGTGGGGGGAAGGGCTTAAGATGGCAAACAGGTGGGGGTGAGAATTAGAGTGACGATGTCCGATAACTGGAAACACGAAGAAAAGTCTGTCACTCCAGATCGCTTCTGTTCTATTTTTGTTTTGTTTTTATTTTTCTCCGACTAAACCCGAAGTTGAGTTGATCTTTTGATACGGTTCACCAACGATAATGCATATAGTTTAGCTGCCCCTTCCCATTCTCACCCCACACTCTCTTTCTCTTAATGTACTTTGTAAGCACTTGTCATCACAGGGGCAGCTGGCCCAAGTAAAAGTAATTATGTGACCTCTCTCTCTCTCTCTCTCTCACACACACACACACACACACACCTCTTTCCCTCCCCCTCCCCCCTCTCTCTACCCCCCTCTCTTTCTCACTCCCTTCTCTGTCTCTCACCTCTCTCCCTCCCCATCTCTCTACCCCCCTCTCTCTCTCTCTGTCTCTCTCCCTCTCCCCCTCTTTCTAACCCCCCCTCCCTCTCTCTCCGCCTCTCTCTACCCCCGTCTCTTTCTCTCTCACCCCCTTCTCTCTTTGTAAGCATTGCTACATTTTAATAGTGAAATGTTTTCTGTTCCATATTGTCCTGAAAAATGTGACAACATTGTCGTGTGATGTGTGTTCACTGCATCCGCTTCCGGAGGGGCCACGGCCTTATTTCTTTCTTCCTTTTTTTTTTGTTTTTTGTTGTTGTTTTTGTTTCCCCCCACCCACTTTTTTTTCATGTTCAAAATATAACCACGGCCTTTCTTAAATAAAAATGTTCGTTCGTTCGTTCGTTCGTTCTCTCCCCCCCCCCCCCCCTCTCTCTCTCTCTCTCTCTCTGTCTCTCTCTCTCCCTCTCTCTCTCTCCCCCCTCTCTCTCTCCCCCTCGCTCTCTCTCCCTCCCTCTCTCTCTCCCTCCCCCTCTCTCTCTCCCTCTCTCTCTCTCCCCCCTCTCTCTCTCTTCCCCCCTCTCTCTCTCTCTGTCACTCTCTCTTCCTCTCTCCCCTCTCTCTCTCTCCCTCTCTCTCTCTCCCTTTTTCTCTCTCTCTTTCTCTCTCACTCTCTCTCTCACTCTCCCTCCCCCTCTCTCTCTATCTCTCTCTCTCCCTCCCTCTCTCTCTCTCACTACTCTCTCCCTCTCTCTCCCTCCCTCTCTCTCTCTCCCTTCCTCTCTCTCTCACTCTCCCTCCCTCTCTCTCTCCCTCCCTCTCTCTCCCTCCCTCTCTCTCTCTCCCTCTCTCTCTCTCCCTCTTCCCCTCTCTCTCACTCTCCCTCCCTCTCTCCCTCTCCCTCCCTCTCTCTCCCTCTCTCTCCCTCCCTCCCTCTCTCTCCCTCTTTCTCTCCCTCTCCCCCCTCTCTCTCTCCCTCCCTCTCTCTCTCTCCCTCTCTCTCTCTCCCTCTCTCTCCCTCTCTCTCTGTGACCCTCTCTCTCTCTCCCCCTCCCTCTCTCTCTCTCTCTCCCTCTCTCTCACCCATTTCAGGAAGACAGCGGTGTTGGGGTCCTCGGAAAGCAGCACGTCCAGGTGGCAGCTGCGCACGTGACCCTCCGCGAGGGACACCTGGCTCTCCCTCAGGGCGTCCACGTCCAGAGCAGCCATGGCGCGAGCCACCCCGGACTCTGAGCGCCGCTCCAGGAGGTTCTGCACGGTCTCCCAGTTCTGCCCATTGACACTGAGTTAGTTCCCTTCTGTCCTCTTGTCTTCTGAGCGGAAGGCCACGGGTGTTCGGAGGCCACCGCGCATGGATGTTGTTGTTGTTTGTTTTTGTTGTTTGTTGTTGTTGGGTGGTGGTTTGGTGTGTGTGTGTCTGTGTGTGTGTGTGTGTGTCTGTGTGTGTGTGTGTGTGTGTGTGTGTGTGTGTGTGCGTGCGTGCGTGTGTGTGTGTGTGAGAGAGAGAGAGAGTGAGTTGTTTGGTGCGTCTGAAGAACCTAATCATTATAGTTCTCGAAACTAGACGTTTTTTGTGTGTGTTGTCTGTTCGCCAGTGTTGATGTATTGTTGTATTTGGCAGTGCAGATTTAAATACGAATAGAATGCGGTTTGCTCACTCTGTGCATACTGACCTATACACAGCAAAACATGTCACACAATAGCACACCATATCACGGAACACCACAATACATCAAACTACAAGAGACCACACCACACATACAACGCCACACTACATCACACCATTCAACACCACCTTAACCAAGCCACATCATACCACACCACACCATATACCACACCACACTCAAAACACACAGCACCACCACACTGTTCCACTCTATACCACACCACACCACACCACCAAAGTACACCACACCACATTACCACAACACATAACACCACCCTATATCACACCACACCACGCTACACCAGACACAACATCACACACCAGTATCACACCAGACCACACCATACCATGCTGTACCACGCCACACCTCACACACTACACCACACAAAACCACACCACATGATATCACACTGCTCCCACCAAACCACACCACACCGCACCTTAATATACCACACCACACAAGGCTACCACAATACCACAGCACGCCACACCACCCAGTATCACACAACACCGCACCACACCAGGCACCACACACTACGTTACACACCCCATATCACACCAAACCGGTACCACAAACCGCACCAAGCTACACTACACCACACAATACTATACCACATCACACCAAACCGTACCATTCCATACAATACCGCACCACACCATACTACACCACACCAAAGCGAGCTATACCACACTACACCATACAATACTATACCACATCACACCAAACCGTACCATTCCATACAATACCGCACCACACCATACTACACCACACCAAAGCGAGCCATACCGCACCAAACCAAACAATACTATACCACATCACACCAGATCATACCATCCCATACGATGCCACACCATACCACACCATACCACACCACACCACACCAAAGCGTGCCTTAACACACAACACCAAACAATTCTCTGCCACATCATACCAAACCATACCATTCCATGCGATACCACACCACATCACACCACACCAAGCCACACCATACTAAACCACACCAAACCGTGCCATACCACACTACACCATACCTCATCACACCATACTAAACCACACCAAACCGTGCCATACCACACTACACCACACCACACCACACCACACCATACTAAACCACACCAAACCATGCCATAACACACTACACCACACCACACCACACCATACTAAACCACACCAAACCGTGCCATAGCACACTACACCACACCACACCACACCATACTAAACCACACCAAACCATGCCAGAACACACTACACCATACCTCACCACACCATACTAAACCACACCAAACCATGCCATAACACACTACACCACACCACACCACACCATACTAAACCACACCAAACCGTGCCATAGCACACTACACCACACCACACCACACCATACTAAACCACACCAAACCATGCCAGAACACACTACACCATACCTCACCACACCATACTAAACCACACCAAACCGTGCCATACCACACTACACCATACCTCACCACACCATACTAAACCACACCAAACCATGCCATACCACACTACACCACACCACACCACACCATACTAAACCACACCAAACCATGCCATAACACACTACAACAAATAATACTGTACCACGCCAAACCATGCCAGAACACACTACAACAAATAATACTGTTCCACACTGCATCACTCTACCCGGAACACCAAATACTACATCACATCACACCAAAGCATACCATTCGATACCGCACCACGCCACGCCATTCCACGCCACGCTACGCCACGCCACGCCAAACCACACCACACCACACTACACAGCACCATCACACCACATCATCACGCTACACCACCACAAAACCACACCACATCACACTACACCACACACTTACATCACACCATCACACTACACCACCCACTTACATCACACCATCACACTACACCACACACTTACATCACACCACCACACTACACCACACACTTACATCACACCACCACACACTTACATCACACCATTACACTACACCTTACAATTACATCACACCACCACACTACACCACACCACCACACTACACCACACACTTACATCACACCATCACACTACACCACACACTTACATCACACCACCACACACTTACATCACACCATTACACTACACCTTACAATTACATCACACCACCACACTACACCACACACTTACATCACACCACCACACTACACCACACACTTACACCACACCACCACACTACACCACACACTTACATCACACCATCACACCATCACACTACACCACACTATCACACTACACCACACACTTACACCACACCATCACACTACACCACACACTTACATCACACCATCACACTACACCACACACTTACATCACACCATCACACTACACCACACACTTACACCACACCATCACACTACACCACACACTTACATCACACCACCACACTACACCACACACTTACATCACACCATCACACTACACCCACACACTTACACCACACCACCACACTACACCACACACTTACATCACACCATCACACTACACCACACACTTACATCACACCATCACACTACACCACACACTTACATCATACCATCACACTACACCACACACTTACATCACACCATCACACTACACCACACCATCACACTACACCACACCATCACACTACACCACACACTTACATCACACCATCACACTACACCACACACTTACATCACACCACCACACTACACCACACACTTACATCACACCATCACACTACACCACACACTTACATCACACCATCACACTACACCACACACTTACATCACACCACCACACTACACCACACTACACCACACACTTACACCACACCATCACACTACACCACACACTTACATCACACCACCACACTACACCACACACTTACATCACACCATCACACTACACCACACACTTACACCACACCATCACACTACACCACACACTTACATCACACCATCACACTACACCACACACTTACATCATACCATCACACTACACCACACACTTACATCACACCATCACACTACACCACACACTTACATCACACCACCACACTACACCACACACTTACATCACACCATCACACTACACCACACACTTACATCACACCATCACACTACACCACACACTTACATCACACTATCACACTACACCACACACTTACATCACACCATCACACTACACCACACACTTACATCACACCATCACACTACACCACACACTTACATCACACCATCACACTACACCACACACTTACATCACACCATCACACTACACCACACACTTACATCACACTATCACACTACACCACACACTTACACCACACCATCACACTACACCACACACTTACATCACACCACCACACACTTACATCACACCATCACACTACACCACACACTTACATCACACCATCACACTACACCACACACTTACATCACACTACACCACACACTTACACCACACCATCACACTACACCACACACTTACATCACACTACACCACACACTTACATCACACCACCACACTACACCACACACTTACATCACACTACACCACACACTTACATCACACCACCACACTACACCACACACTTACATCACACCATCACACTACACCACCACAACAACACACACATACCGCATCAAAGCGGGCGGGATTATCCACACACGCTACACCACATCTGCATTGACCAACAACTACAGTTTTCAGTTTCAGGTTCTCGAGGAGGCGTCACTGCGTTCGGACGAACCCGTATACGCTACACCACATCAGTTTGGAAGATGCCTGACCAGCAGCATAGCGCAACGCGCTTAGTCAGGCCTTGAGTGCATGCATATACATGTTTCTGCCTATCAGAGGGGACTTCTACTTCAGAATTTTGCCATAGGACAATCGCTTTTGTTGCCGTGGGTTCTTTTTCAGTGCGCCAAATGCGTGCCGAACACATGACCTCGGTTTATCGTCTCATCCGAATGACCAGACGCTCAGTTTGATTTTCCAGTCAAACTTGGGAGAAAATGCCAGAGCGGGATTTGAACCCACACACCCTCACGGACTCTCTATGTTGGCAGCCGAGCGTCTTAACCCCTCTGCCACCTCCCTCCCTCAGGAACGACAGCACCACACACCAGGTCCTCACCCACAGGTCCGCCTCCTTCTCCCCCAGCAGAATGAAAGTCGCCATGAGGACAGACTGCACGGTGGGGTGGGGCTCCTTTCCCCTGGGACCGGCGATCTTGTTCAGGTCCTTGGTCTTCATGCTGCCCACCTTGTCCGTCAGCTGTTTCATCTCCTGCTCACACGGTCAGAGGACAGGAAGCAGAAGGAATGTGACTGAAGTAAAAAGGAAACTTGTGATAATCTGCTGGTCACCCAAAGAACAGAGACAGTAAACAGAAGGAATGTGCATGAAGTAAAAAATAAAGAAATAAAATAAAATAAAATAATAATAATAACAATAGTAATTAAAAAGGGAACTGAAATAATCTGCTGTTCACACAAAGAAGACACCAAACAGAAGGACTGTGGCTAAAATATTATTTAAAAAAAACAATAAAAAACAGATAACAGAAAATGAATGAATTTTCTGCTCACACAAAGAAGAAACGAAACAGAAGGAATGTGGTTGAAGTAAAATGGAACATGTGATAATCTTCTGGTCACACATGGAAGGCGCGAAACAGAAGGAATGTGGTTGAAGTAAAACGGAACATGTGATAATCTTCTGGTCACACATGGAAGGCCCGAAACAGAAGGAATGTGGTTGAAGTAAAATGGAACATGTGATAATCTTCTGGTCACACATGGAAGGCCCGAAACAGAAGGAATGTGGTTGAAGTAAAATGGAACATGTGATAATCTTCTGGTCACACATGGAAGGCGCGAAACAGAAGGAATGTGGCAGAAGTAAAATGGAACATGTGATAATCTGCTGGTCGCACATAGAAGACAGAAAACAAAGAATGTGGCTAAAGTAAAATGAAACATGTGATAATTTGCTAGTCGCACAAAGATGAAACGAAGCAGAAGGAATGTGGGCTGTTTCGGGCCTTTCATGTGTGACCAGCAGATTATCACATGTTCCATTTTACTTCAACCACATTCCTTCTGTTTCGGGCCTTCCATGTGTGACCAGCAGATTATCACATGTTCCATTTTACTCCAACCACATTCCTTCTGTTTCGAGGAGGGAGAAAATATTGGCGACTGTGCCGGGATTCGAACCAGTGCGCTCAGATTCCTCTCGCTTCCAAGGCGGACGCGTTACCTCTTTGCCATCACTTTACCTTTCTCCCTCCTAAACAAAGAGACAAAGAAAGAAAGAAAGGAAGGAAGGAAGGAAGGAAGGAACAAACAGAACGAACCTTCAGATGCTCCAGAAGCTCCTTAGCCTTGGTGCACATGTACAGACCCTTGACACGATTGCTCACACACGACGTTTCCACAGTGGCCAGCACAGCTGTGACAGCCTCCAACGATCGTTTGACGAACGCCTCGCCCAAGTCTGTCACATCACACCACACCACATCACACTACACCACACCACACCACACCACATCACACCACACCAGACCACATCACATCACATCACACTACACCACATCACATCACACACTACACCACGCCACACCACGCAACGCCACACCACACCATACCACGCCACACCACGCCACGCTACACCACACCACGCCACACCACACCACACCACGCCATACCATATCACGCCACGCCACACCACACCACGCCATACCATACCACGCCACGCCACGCCACGCCACACCACACCACACCACACCACACCACGCCATACCACACCACACCACACCACGCCACACCACACCACGCCATACCACGCCACGCCACGCCACGCCACGCCACGCCACGCCATACCACACCACGCCACACCACGCCACGCCATACCACACCACGCCACGCCACACCACGCCACGCCATACCACACCACGCCGCGCCACGCCACGCCATACCACGCCACGCCATACCACACCACACCACACCACGCCACACCACACCACGCCATACCACACCACACCACACCACACCACGCCATACCACGCCACGCCATACCACACCACGCCACACCACACCACGCCACGCCATACCACACCACGCCACGCCATACCACACCACACCACACAACACCACGCCACACCACGCTATACCACACCACACCACACCACGCCACGCCACGCCACGCCACGCCACGATCCTCCCGTCAGGCAGTCCACCAACTGGTCAAGAGAGCCTACCCAGCACTCAGCCTGTCGCTCTCTCTCTCTCACTCCTTCACTCTTTCACTCACTCACTCATTATCTCTCATTATCTCACTTTCAGACACTCTCTCACTCGCTCTCGCTCTCTTTGCTCACTCTCTTACTTGCTTTCTCAGTCACTCGCTCTTACTCACTCACTCAGGCACACACTCACCCACTCACTCACTTAGGCACACACACTCACTCAGGCACACACTCACCCACTCACTCACCCACCCACTCACGCACTCATTCACTCACTCAGGCACACACTCACTCACTCACTCAGGCACACACTCATACACTCACTCACTCAGGCACACACTCACCCACTCACTCACCCACTCACTCACGCACTCAAGCAATGAGCCAGCCAAGCAAGCGAACAGTTCCTAAATCATTCGGTCACTCACTCACTCAACCAGCCAGGCAACCAGTCCGTCAGACAGTTACTCACACTCACTATTCAGTCCATCCATCCATCTATCCACCCACCCACAAACCCATCCTCCCCCCCTCCCTCTCAACCATCCTGCCTACCTACCCATCCATCTAATCCATTCGCATATCCATTAATCCACTCACCTTCCCACCCATCAATCCACATCTATCGATCCACCAACCAGCTCATCAGTACACCAACCAACCCACCCATCCATTCACCCCTCCTACCACCCGTCAATCCACCCGCCATCAATCCATCCACCCCTCCACCCACCCATCCATTCACCCCTCCTACCACCCGTCAATCCACCCGCCATCAATCCATCCACCCATCCACCCACCTATCCATTCACCCCTCCTACCACCCGTCAATCCACCCACCATCAATCCATCCACCCACCCATCCATTCACCCCTCCTACCACCCGTCAATCCACCCGCCATCAATCCATCCACCCATCCACCCACCCATCCATTCACCCCTCCAACGACCCGTTAATCCATCCACCCATCCACCCACCCATCCATTCACCCCTCCAACGACCCGTCAATCCACCCACCATCAATCCATCCACCCACCCATCCATTCACCCCTCCTACCACCCGTCAATCCACCCGCCATCAATCCATCCACCCATCCACCCACCCATCCATTCACCCCTCCAACGACCCGTCAATCCACCCGCCATCAGTCCATCCACCCATCCACCCACCCATCCATTCACCCCTCCAACGACCCGTTAATCCATCCACCCATCCACCCACCCATCCATTCACCCCTCCAACGACCCGTCAATCCACCCACCATCAATCCATCCACCCACCCATCCATTCACCCCTCCTACCACCCGTCAATCCACCCGCCATCAATCCATCCACCCATCCACCCACCCATCCATTCACCCCTCCAACGACCCGTCAATCCACCCGCCATCAGTCCATCCACCCATCCACCCACCCATCCATTCACCCCTCCAACGACCCGTTAATCCATCCACCCATCCACCCACCCATCCATTCACCCCTCCAACGACCCGTCAATCCACCCGCCATCAGTCCATCCACTCACCCATCCATTCACCCCTCCTACCACCCGTCAATCCACCCACCATCAATCCATCCACCCATCCACCCACCTATCCATTCACCCCTCCAACGACCCGTCAATCCACCCACCATCAATCCATCCACCCATCCACCCACCTATCCATTCACCCCTCCAACGACCCGTCAATCCACCCGCCATCAATCCATCCACCCATCCACCCACCCATCCCAGCAACCAATCCACCCCATCCATCGTACCCCACCACCCATCATCAAAATCACCCATTCATTAACCCCTCCGCCTACACAACTACCTACCGAGCAATACACCCATCCACCCAACAATACACCCACCCATCGAATCTGTCAGCCACCCATTCACCCAACCATCCATCCCTCGCCCACCATCCATCATCAAAAATCACCCATCTATTAACCCCAACCACCCACGCACCCATCCATTCACCCACATATCCATCCATCCACCTATCCACCCACCCAAACACCCATTTACCCACCCACCCAAACACCCATTTACCCACCCACCCATTCATCCACCCACCCACCCACCCATTCACCCATCCACCCTTCCACCTATTTATCCATCCATTCACACATCCACCCCTCTTCCCACCCATTCACCAACCCACCCACCAATATACTCACCCACCCACCCACCACCCATTCACTCATCCACCCATCCACCCTTCCACCCATTCACCAATCCATCCACCCCTCCACCCACCCACCCATCCACCCACCCTTTTCATACACCGACACCAGCGTGTCCTCCGCTCTCTGCACGTTGGTGTTGACGGTCAGCTTGACCTGGTAGGCGCCGCGCAGGGCCTTCTCCAGCCTGTCTCTGTTGTCCTCGGACTTGAGGGCGATCAGCAGCTGCAGGGCGGCCTTGGCCTGCCTCACTGTGTCCTGGGTGTCCTCCCCGAACATCATGTACTTCTCGTAGTCCTGCAGCGCCTTGTCCAAGCTGTTGATGTCGGTGGCGTTCATCGCCTGGTGGGGAGTGGTGAAGGCATTGTGAAAGGATGGAGCGTGTTGTGGGTGAGCAATGTTGTTGGTGTGTATGTTGAGAGAGGGTGGGAACGGGGTCGTGAGTTATATGGCTGGTACGTATGACGACACTCCGTGAGTGATTTGGCTGGTACATATGACGCTTGCTGTGGGTAATTTGCAGCTTTCTATGAGTAATTTGGCTGGTATGTATGGCACTGTCAGTTAGTAATTTGGCTGGTATGTATGACGCTTTTTGTAAGTAATTTGCAGCTTTCCGTGAGTAATTTGGCTGGTATGTATCGCGCTTACCGTGAGTAATTTGGCTGGCATGTTTGGCACTTTCCGTGAGTAATTAATTTGGCTGGCATGGATGGCACTTTCAGTGAGTAATTTGGCTGGTATGCATGCACTGTCAGTGAGTTATTTGACTGGTATGTATAACGCTTTCCGTGAGTAATTTGGCTGGTATGTATCGCGCTTACCGTGAGTAATTTGACTGGCATGTATGACGCTTTTTGCAAGTAATTTGCAGCTTTCCGTGAGTAATTTGGCTGGAATGTATGACACTTTCAGTGAGTAATTTGGTTGGTATGTGTGACACTTTCAGTGAGTAATCTGGCTTGCTTGTAAGATGTTTTCTGTGAGTATTTTGGCTGTTATGTATGAAGCTTTCCGTGATTGATTTGGCTACTATGTATGACTCTTTCTGTGAGCAATTTGGCTGATATGTATAACGCCTCCCGTGAGTAATTTGGCTGGCATGTGGCACTTTCAGTGAGTGATTTGGCTGGTTTGTTTCACGCTTTCCGTGAGATATTTGGCTTGCATGTATGACACTTTCAGTTAGTGGTTTGGCTTGTATATGTTACGCTTTCCGTGGGTAATTCGGCTGGTATGTATGACGCTTTCCGTAAGTTATTTGGCTGGCATGCATGGCTCTTTCAGTCAGTGATTTGGCTGGTAAGTGTGACACCTTCAGTGAGTAATTTGGCTGATATGTAAAACCTTTTCCGTGAGTGATTTGGTTGGTATAGATAACGATTTCGGTGAGCAATTTAGCTGGCATGTAAGAGGCTTTCAGTGAGTAATTTGGCTGGTATGCATGAAGATTTCGATGAGCAGTTTGGATGGTATATATGAAGCTCAAAGATTACAAAAAAGATTTCAGTAAGTAATTTGGCTGGTATGGATGAAGACTTTGGTGAGAAATTTGGTTTAAATGTATGAAACTCAAACATCAAATAAAGATTTCAGTGAGCGATTTGGCTGGTATGCATGAAGTTCAAGCATTGTGTGTGTGTGTGTGTGTGTGTGTGTGTGTGTGTGTGTGTGTGTGTGTGTGTGTTCGTGTGGTTAATGCACATATCACAAAATTATGCTGGTGTGAATTCCTACCACAAAATGAATGTCACTGTTCATTCCAGCTGGCCTTACCAACAATGAAAAACACAACGACAGCTGCAGACAGACAGACAGACAGACAGACAGACACCCATCACCGACCTGCATCAGGTCTCTCATCTTCGCGATCCTAATCTTGTTCATCTCCTTCATGAAGTTCATGACCTTGGAACGGGTCATGGGGTCAAGCTGGTCACGCATGTTGGTGTACACGGTGAAGAAGCGACTGAT
>NC_134889.1:33855867-33863367 GCF_041734735.1 Babylonia areolata
TCAATCTGAGGGTCTCGGGTTCGAATCTCGGTAACGGCGCCTGATGAGTAAAGGGTGGGGATTTTTCCGATCTCCCAGGTCAGCATATGTGCAGACCTGCTTGTGCCTGAACCCCATTAGTGTGTATACGGAAGCAGAATATCAAATACGGACGTTAAACACCATGTAATCCATGTCAGCGTTCAGTGGGTTACGGAAACAAGAACATCCCCAGCATGCTCACCTCCGAAAACGGAGTATGGCTGCCTACATGACGGGGTAAAAACGGGCATATACGTAAAAGCCCACTCGTGTACATACGAGTGAACGTGGGAGTTGCAGCCCACGAACGAAGAATAAGAAGAAGAAGGATGAGGAGTAGAAGAAGGAGGAGGAGGAGGAGAAGAAGGAGGAGAAGGAGGAGGAGAAGAAGAAGGAGGAGGAGGAGGAACAGAAGAAGAAGAAGAGGAGAAGGAGGAGGAGAAGAAAGAGGAGAGGAGAAGAAGGAGAAGGAGGAGGAGAAGAACGAAGAAGACAAACGAAGACAAGGAGCGAGCAAGGAACACAGCACGTGACGACAGGTGATGGAGGACTCACCGTTGTCTTGATGCTGCGGCACTCCACCCGAAACTCTCCCAGCGGGGTGAGGGTGTCGTTCAGGATGCCCGCCACCTCCAGCCGGTACACCCCGACCTGCGGCAGCCTGGTCACCAGCGACTTCTCCCCTAAGCGGCTGTCCGTCACCACGTAGCGGTCAATCTGAAGCTCCTCCTGGACAAGGCGCGATGCGGTGCAACGCAGAACAAGGCAATGCAATGCAGCACAACACAATGGAGTGCAATGGAGTAGCAAACTAGAGTACAACACGATACGACGCGATACGATACGATACGACGCGATACGATACGATACGACGCGATACGATGCGATACGATACGATGCGATACGATACGATACGATACGACGCGATACGATACGATACGATACGATACGACGCGATACGATACGATACGATACGATACGATGCGATGCGATAATATGCGATGCGATACGATATCATTACATACCATACGACGCGATACGATGCGATACGATACGATGCGATACGATAATATGCGATGCGATACGATATCATTACATACCATACGATGCGATACGATACGATACGATGCAATACAAAACAGCACAAGACAATACAATACAACGTGATCCGATGCAAAACAACGCAACGCAATGCATCTCATTGGACCACAACACACAAAACGCAACACAACACAGGACAAGACAAGACCATGTGATGCTATACGATGCAATACATATACAAGACAGTACAATGCAACTCGACGCAATGCGCTACACTACAATACACTGCACTACACTACACTAAACTGCACTGCAATACAATACAATACAACGCATCTCATCGCATCACAACATAACACAACCAAACAAGACACGACAACACAAGACATATATCATTTCTTCACCCGTCTGGAAATCAGCTGTGCATCCACAGAGCTCGTCACTCACCCCACACAGCATCTCAGCCCCACAGGCGAACCCAACACACACACAGCATCTCAGCCCCACAGGCGAACCCAACACACACACAGCATCTCAGCCCCACAGGCGTACCCAACACACACACAGCATCTCAGCCCCACAGGCGAACCCAACATACACACAGCATTTCAGCCCCACAGGCGAACCCAACATACACACAGCATCTCAGCCCCACAGGCGTACCCAACACACACACACACAGCATCTCAGCCCCACAGGCGAACCCAACACACACACAGCATTTCAGCCCCACAGGCGAACCCAACACACACACAGCATCTCAGCCCCACAGGCGTACCCAACACACACACACACAGCATCTCAGCCCCACAGGCGAACCCAACACACACACAGCATTTCAGCCCCACAGGCGAACCCAACATACACACAGCATCTCAGCCCCACAGGCGAACCCAACACACACACAGCATCTCAGCCCCACAGGCGAACCCAACAACACACACAGCATCTCAGCCCCACAGAGGAGCCCAACACACACACAGCATCTCAGCCCCACAGGCGAACCCAACACACACACAGCATCTCAGCCCCACAGGCGAACCCAACACACACACAGCATCTCAGCCCCACAGGCGAACCCAACACACCCACAGCATCTCAGCCCCACAGGCGAACCCAACACACACACAGCATCTCAGCCCCACAGGCGTACCCAACACACACACAGCATCTCAGCCCCACAGGCGAACCCAACACACACACAGCATCTCAGCCCCACAGGCGAACCCAACACACACACAGCATCTCAGCCCCACAGGCGAACCCAACACACACACAGCATCTCAGCCCCACAGGGGAACCCAACACACACACAGCATCTCAGCCCCACAGGCGAACCCAACACACACACAGCATCTCAGCCCCACAGGCGAACCCAACACACACACAGCATCCCAAAGGTTCGACCAAAGGGTAGTCAAAAATATAAAAAAGGAATACACAAAAAGCTGAATACACACACAAGCAGGTAACACAACACAGCAGCTTGATTTCACACACACACACACACACACACACACACACACACACACACACACACACCCCATATATTACATCGGGTGTCCCCCAAAAAAGTGAACCGCTTTTTGACAAGTATTTTCTCAGTGATAGAGAAACCGAATTCATTGAAAATTTTCACACGGTAACCTTAGGGTATTATCAACAAGTCTGCAAAATATCTAAAAGTTCGGACGCAAATGTCGAGTATTGTCAAATTCAAAACAGCATGTCAAAAAATCCAATATCAGAGGAAAACACTTATTTCAGTTTATGCTCAATGTGACCTCCATCTTCCTCCACAACTAAACGAAGCCGATTCTTCCAAGCAGAAATGCTTTTACGTATTTCTTCCACCGATATCTCCTCCCATGACATAATTATCCTGCCCTTTAACGCCTGCTCGGTCAGTTTGTCTCTCACTCCCCGGTAAACTTTCTCCTTCAGAGAGTCCCATATAACATATGATATCAACATATAATGAGATAGATAGATAGATAGATAGACAGATAACTGATGCCATACGAAGACAGTGAACAGTTCCATTCAGACAAACTCAGCTGCTTACGGACAGTGGTTTCGGGGACTCCGCAGCATTGAAGTAGAGATTGTATGTGAGAGAAGCGTAGTGGACATCTTCTGTCGGATGCATGAAGGCGATCTTGCAGGTTCCTTCCTTGGCCACTAGCACTCCTGTGTTGGCGGTGACCAGCTCCCAATCGGAACGAAAATATTCCTAGAAAAGAAAAAAAAAGTTCGACACCAGAATATTACCACTACAATGATATTTGTATTTGTATTTCTTTTTATCACAACATATTTCTCTGTATGAAATCCGGGCTGCTCTCCCCAGAGAGAGCGCGTCGCTACGCTACAGCGCCACCCTTTTTCTTTCTTTTTTTTCCCTGCGTGCAGTTTTATTTGTTTTTCCTATCGAAGTGGATTTTTTCTACAGAATTCTGCCAGGAACAACCCTTTTGTTGTCGTGGGTTCTTTTACGTACGCTAAGTGCATGCTGCACACGGGACCTCGGTTTATCGTCTCATCTGAATGACTAGCGTCCAGACCACCGCTCAAGGTCTAGTGGAGGAGGAGAAAATATCAGCGGCTGAGCCGTGATTCGAACCAGCGCGCTGAGATTCTCTCGCTTCCTCGGCGGCCGCGTTACCTCTAGTCCATCACTCCACACACACATACACACACACACACACACACACACACACACACACACACACACACACATATATACATATATATATACACCAGCAGAGCAAATTGTATATTATTCATCGCATTCTCCTGTCCATGTGAAAGTAAGCTTTGGTGAATTATCAAACAAGCAGCTTCTCACCCTACACATTTCCAGTGTTGATGTTAAAAAGTGGTGAGTATGGGACGTTGCTTTTGATTTCAAGTACCGAAACAACACAGAAAGAGGGCCAACCCCCGCCCCCCCCCCCCCCCCTTCCCCCCAAAATGGCACGAAATTGGGGGAGTTTAACTGGGCGTGGGGGGGGGGGGGGGGGGGGGAGGGATACAACAGCAAAAGACACAAGTGCACTGACCAAAAAAAAAAAAAAAGGATCAGGTATTCAACATATTGCACACAAACGTGTTCGTGTAAAAACGTGGGGTGTGTGGAGGGAGTGTGGGGGTGGGGGGTAGGAGTATGGGGGCGGGGGGACCCTGCCGTCCATTTCACAATGACGCTAGAATGAATGCCGATCCATCACCTCTGCTGGTCACCATGCCTCGACCCTCCATGAACAAAGACATGATCATCTCAATGGGGGTTGTGCTGATACCGGATGGCTGGCACTGACCAGGCATCCTGCAAGCCTCAGACTTAACTCACTCAGTACGGCCAGTCCTCTCTTCTCCTCTACACAGACCCCTTGGATGTCCAGCTGAATGACCCAACCTTTAGCTTCCGTCGTCAGAATTGTGGTATTCTTTGTAAACATTCACCTCTTCAGTATAAGAGCCTTCCGCTTGCAATATTTTGATGATGGTAACTGGGGTGAAACGCTGTTGACGTCGTCTCTTTGGCCGTTCGTACGGAGAGAGTAAATGAAAGAACGTCAGGTAAACGTTGAAGAATAATAATGATGATGATGATAGTAATAATAAAATAAATAATAAAAATAATAATAATAATATTGATGATGATGCTAATAATAATAATGACGACAACAATAACAACACCAACGATAATGAGGAGAAGGAGGATGACGACGACAACAACAACAATAAGGATAATAATAATGATAATAATAATAATAATAATAATAATGATAATGATCATGATCATGATGATCATGATGATGATCATGAGGAGGAGGACGACAACAACAACAACAAGAAATGCCTGACAGGCGACGAAAACGACAGCCCTGAAGGATGACAACAACACCGTAACTGATCGCGAACAGCAGGTGGACAGAGGTATGGGTCTCCACCTAGAGCTGTGTTCCACTGAGAGCTCAGTGCACAGGAAGTCCCCGGCAAGACACAGTCTGCCCGCTGTGCAGGGTCTACTGGAAGGGGGACAATCTGTATCGGAACTCGGGAAGGCACGTGATACACTGATGAGTGGCACAGCACCGGGAATGGTTCTGTCCCTTGAGAAGTCAGCAAAGCAGAAAAAAATAATGGTTATGTCCCTTCCATTCCAGCTGTAATGACTTCTGAAGGGACGTAAATCTGTTCAAACTTGCCAAGGACGCACGCGCGCGCGCGCGTGCGCTCGCACACACACACACACACACACACACACACACACACACACACACAATGCTGTTCCAATTTATTATGTTAATTGGTTAATTAATTGTGTATTTATTCATTCATCTATTTACCATTGTATTTGTGTCTTATAAACCTGAAGGTTTCATGACAATAGAATCTATTCTATTCTCTTCCATTCTGTTCCATTCTATTCTATTCTATTCACACACACACACACACACACACACACACACACACACACACACACACACACACACACACACACACACATATTGAAGGGGGTACAACAAGGGAACACACTCAGTCCCACTTTATTTAATATCTTTATCAATGATCTCCCGAAATGTCTGGGCGTTACTGACTCACCATCCATAGACCTTGACAAAAGTGATAGTGTTTCGTGTTTACTATATGCTGATGACCTAGTAATTTTGTCCACGATAAAGATAGGATTACAAAGGAAACTAGATAAACTCAATCTGTATTGTGAAAACTGGGATTTAAAAATTAACATAGATAAAACTAAAGTACTAGTTTTCACACACACAATAGGCAATGATATAATCCAGACAACTGATCAATACAAGTACTTGGGTATATTATTTCACAAAACTGGAACGTTCTCATTTGTCCAATGTAGGATTAGGTCATGTTTGGAATAATCAGTCGACATTTAGTAACAGCAGACTTAAATTTACATTACGCCAACAACTAAGAAATAAATATGTACAATTCTGGAAACAGAGAAAAACTGAATTCAGCAGATTAGACTTCTACAACAAAATTAAAAGAAACGGTTATCAAATTGAGAATTATCTAACTGATAAAATCGATCCTGCTCACAAGCAAGCTCTTTGTCAACTAAGAATAAGTGCACATTATTTAAACATCGAACGAGGAAGATATGCAAACATTCCCAGAGAAGAGAGGTTATGTGCTATATTTGAAGTTGTTGAAGATGAATTACATTTCTTAGATACGTGTATCTTATTTCATAATTTGCGAAACCATCTAATCACAACTATACAGCAGTATGATCATCAATCAAATGTGATCTCTAGAAAAATACAAAACAATATCCTAAAACCAAGTGATTTATTCACATGCGATGACTGTCAAAAAACACTCGCCAACTATGTATTTCAGTGTATGCGTATTAGATGACCGTTTATTTCTTTGTTCCCTTTGTTCTTTGTTGTGTCTATTAATCCTTCGGGATTTTATGACAATAAATGAAGTCAAGTCAAGTCACACACACACACACACACACACACACACACACACACACACACACACACACACACACACACACACACACACACACGTGAACCACGGATATTTCTCTCCTGCTGGCATGACGAACCTCGGCAAATCGTGGGGTGTCCACGAACTCCTGGTCGGTCCACGGGTCGCTGAGGAGTTGCCAGTCGGGGACCTTGGCGTGGCAGAAAACGTTGAAGTCTTCCGGTTTGGTCAGGAACCAGAACTCGTCCAGCTCTTGCCACACTGTCTTTTTGGACTCTTCACTGTGAGACAAAGGGTGGCGTGGTGGTGGTGGTGGTGGGGGAGGGGAGGGGGGGCGTGTGTGTGGGGGGGGGGGGGGATGAGAAAATCATCACAACTGGCTGCAGAAAAATGGTACTTATTGATAGGTTTCTGGATTGATTAACTGAAACATGTTTGTCCAGTTATTTATGTGTAATGTGTTGATTCATTATCAGTAGATCGGTCAGTCAGCCTGTCTGATTATTCATCTATCTATCTATCTATCTATCTATCTATCTATCTATCTATCTTTCCCCCCTTGCCCCCTCCCCCTTTGCCCCTTTCCCTTCCCTTTTCGCTTTCCTTGAGCAAGATGGCAGAGTGGTAAAGACGTCACATCTGCCAACACAGAGAGTCCGTGAGGGTCTGTGTAAGGTTCGAATCCCGCTCTTCCCCCACTGTCCCCCCTGTCCCTGTCCGTGTCCCCCAGCTCTCACCGCTCCCTGCACGCCACCCCGTCCTTCTCCACCATCAGCCACGTGCCGTCCGCCACGCCGTCCGTGCTGGTCAGCGCCCAGGTCACGTTGACCAGCTGCCACGAGCCCTGCACGTGCACGGCGTTCCAGCGGTTGGTCACCTTCAGCTCGCCCTTCTGCCCCACCTCGAAGCCGCCTCCTTTGCTGGACCCGCGGATGATGGCGCAAGGCA
>NC_134889.1:33868367-34003367 GCF_041734735.1 Babylonia areolata
TGTTAGAACAGATAGTTATTGTAGAACAAATAGTTATTGGGGTGGGTGGGTGGGTGGTTGTGTGTGGGGAACGGTTAGGGAGGAGAGGAAGGTGTGTGTGTGGGGGGGTGGGGGGGTTGGGGGGGGGGGGAGAGTTCTGTCGTTATGGTGGTGGGTGGCGGGGTACGGTGGGGGGTGCATCCGTATGTGCGTTCTTGTGTGTGTGTGTGTGTGTGTGTGTGTGTGTGTGTGTGGAGTGGAAGGAGGACTCTGTGTGTGTGTGTGCGTGCGTGTGTGTGTGTGTGTGTGTTGTATTGTGTGAGTGTGTGTGTGAGTGTCTGTGTGTTGTATTGTGTGTGTTGTTGTTTATAGTGTGTGTGTGTGTGTGTGTGTGTGTGTGTGTGTGTGTGTGTGTGTGTGTGTGTGTGTGTGTGTGTGTGTGCGTGTTATAAATTTCAGGGGAAGGGTTTTTGAGTTCCAAAATCGTTGCAGCACACACAGTGGATGAGTGGCCGGTGGTGGTGGTGGTGGTGGTGGTGTGTGTGTGTGTGTGTGGTGAGTGTGTGTGTGGTGTCTGTGTGTGTGGTGTGTGTGTGGGGGGGGGGGGGAGTGTGTGTTTGTGTGTGTGTGTGTGTGTGCGCGCGCGCGTGCGCGTGTGTGTGTGTGTAATATCTGTGTGATAAAAGCTGCAGGCCTATGACAGGCAATATCATATCGATATTATATTCGCCACAACGGCACGGCACGGATCTGCACTGACAGGGCTTGTCTGACTGGCTGGTTGGCTGACTGATTGGCTGACTGACTGGCTGGTTGGCTGGCTGGCTGACTGGCTGGTTGGCTGGCTGATTGGCTGACTGACTGGCTGGTTGGCTGACTGACTGACTGGCTGGTTGGCTGGCTGATTGGCTGACTGACTGACTGGCTGGTTGGCTAACTGATTGGCTGACTGACTGGCTGGTTGGCTAACTGATTGGCTGACTGACTGGCTGGTTGGCTGGCTGATTGGCTGACTGACTGGCTGGTTGGCTAACTGACTGACTGGCTGGTTGGCTGGCTGACTGACTGGCTGGTTGGCTGGCTGATTGGTTGAGTGACTGGCTGACTGGCATTGCTGTGTGTGTGGCTGTAGTGGCCGCCCTGTGGGATTTCTGTCACGGCATGTGTGGTGGCCCTGAGTTGTTAGGAGTGTACTACTTCCTGGTTGAGGGGGTCTCTGTCTTTCTGTCTGTCTGTCTGTCTCTCTGTCTGTCTGTAAGCCTCTTTGTCTCTGTTTCTGTGTGTCTCTCTGTCTGTCTGTAAGTCTGCCTGTCTTTGTTTCTCTGTGTGTCTCTCCGCCTCTGTCTGTCTTGTTGTGTGTGTGTGTGTGTGTGTGTGTGTGTGTGTGTGTGTGTGTGTGTGTGTGTGTGAATAGAATAGAATGGAATAGAATACGTTTTATTGTCATAAAACCTTAAAGTTTATAAGACACAATGAAATATAAACATGAGAAACATTCATGAACAAATTTCGCCAGCCTTGATTGTATTTCTGTTGTGTGTGTGTGTGTGTGTGTGTGTGTGTGTGTGTGTGTGTGTTTCTGTGTGTTATCTTCAGTTTAACGTCTATTCACTATACGTGTTATTATTATGTGTGTGTGTCTGTGTTTGTCTGTCTGTCTGTCTGTCTGTATGTCTCTGTTTCTGTCTGTGCATCTGTCTGTCTTTCTGTCTCTGTCTGTCCCCCTGTCTCTGTGTGTCTGTCTGTCTCTCCCTCTGTCTGTAGGTGTCTGTTTCTGTGTTTCTATGTGTGTCTCTGTGTATGTCTGTCTCTCTTTCTGTTCCCCTGTGTCTCTGTCTCTCGATCTCTGTTTCTTGTTCCCTATCTCTCGCCTAAAATTGTTATAGTCCTTGAGTGATAAACTAAGTTTTTGAATCTCTCTCTCTCTCTCTCTCTGTTTCTGTCACACGCAAGGACACACAAACACACACACACACACCACAACCGTAACCACACACACACAACACAACACACCACACACACAACATAACACAACACACACACACAACACAACACGCACATCTTTCCCTGGATCCTTTTAATGATGACGACCACTCAGCCGTTTAATCAT
Organism: Babylonia areolata; assembly: GCF_041734735.1. Lineage (NCBI taxonomy): Eukaryota > Metazoa > Mollusca > Gastropoda > Neogastropoda > Buccinidae > Babylonia > Babylonia areolata. The sequence continues at coordinate 33,870,457 of NC_134889.1, forward strand.
GTGTGTGTCTGTGCGTGCGTGTTTGTGTGAGTGCTGGAGTGTAACGGGCTGTAGTATTGATAGTATGTTACTTTGTGAGTTTTATGCATTGTCTTTTTCAGTATAATATTAATGATTCTGTTTTGTGTTTCTACACCTTTTTGTATGCTTTCTTGTTTCGTTTTAGGTACTGGATTGTAAAGCGCTTAGAGCTTGCTTATGTTTGTATTATAGCGCTATATATATATATATATATATATATATATAATTATTATCATTATTATTATATTCAGTCATCATCAACTCAGCTGTTCGCTCTGAAGCCCAGCGACAAGCGAGACAGATCGTCACCGGCAGCTTTTAGGATATTCCTCGCCAACAACATGAATGTCACAAAACAGGGGATGAACCAGAAATGCTATAACTGGGCAACTTGGGTTTTATGCATTGGTGGCGTCCTAACACAAAATGCGAATAAAATAATAATAATAATAATAATAATAATATAATAATAATAATAATAATAATAATATAATAATAATAATAATAATAATATATTACTAAATAATAATAATAATAATGATGATATTGATTTAAAAAAATTAAAAAAAGAATAAATAAATAAATAAAATCCACAGTCGTCCGCTGCAAACAGTATAGATAAGGGGAGTAACTACAGTTTAATTTTGCTGCTGTTGTGCATGAGCTATGTCCCCTACTACGGCTCGGTAATAATCATTGCAATCGCAACAACGATCTCAACAAAACCTGAAAGCTATGTGGCAGTAGCACGCAAAATTCACACACACACACACACACACACACATACACACGCACACTTGACACGTATGTGCTCACGTGCGTGCGAGTTCCTTAGAATTAAGGCTAGGTGAACTGTAATTTTTTTTTATTTTTTTTTCAGATTTGTTCAAAGGAAGCAGAAATTTTTTTTTTCTTCTTTTTTTTTTTAAAGCTGTTAGTAAAGTGTATTAAATTTGCAAAAGTTGTTTACTTAGATACTTTTTACTAAGACTGTAGTTTTGAATTATTCTATTTTCATTTATTACCATTATTATAATTATCATTGTTGTTGTTGTCTCTTTTTTTTTCTTTCTCTTTTTTTTATTTTATTTTTTTCTTTTTCATAAAAGCTTGACGAAGCGCGTTGGGTTACGCTGCTGGTCAGGCATTTGCTTGGCAGATGTGGTGTAGCGTATATGGATTTGTCCGAACGCAGTGTCAGGACAGGAAAAAAACGAGAAGAAGGAGGGAAGAAGAAAGAAGATGACATTCAGGACAGAATCGTGTGATTGGGATTGAGGGAGTGAGAGTGCCTGCCTGCTTGGGTGTGTATGTGCGTGTGTGCATGCGCGCATGTACATATGTGTGCGCGTTTGTGTGTATTGCATGTCAGGTCAGGTCATTAGATCTGCTACTGGTAACCTGTAATCCAGTACAACCTGTTCAGGGTCGGGTTGCCGGCGACTAAACCGGCACTCCCACCGCTCCCTTCCGGGACTGGTGAGGCGGGTGGCTAGACACCCTTATGGAGATCCATAACAGGGCGTTGGCTCAGGAGAGCCACCGACGGCCATCTAGCTCCACTGTGCTGTGTGCATGCCACACGCAGTTGGCCCCCGGGGTGTGTCTACCCATGCATGCGAAGTCTGGATCCGGCAGAATCTGCGGAAGAAACCTATCGGTTCAACGGAGAGGAAGGCGGTTACAGCAACGCACTGTGGAGTGCAGAGAGCAAGATGCGACACCGAAAGGATATCTTGGCCATCCACTGCATCCGTGCTCATCCTCCAGTCGTCTCGACTTAGTCTTGCCACTGGAAATTGGTGGACCCGGACGAGAGAGTGAGGTTGACGTTGCGCAACTCCTCTTCACTTTAAACAAACTCATCGCGCAAGTCATCAGTCATCCAAAATGACCTTTCATCCTTCATCATTTCATCACCCCCAAGTCCTTTGGCGACAGGCGAGCGACGAAACGAGAGGTGTGGGTACACTGGCAGTCGCAGTCGCAGACCTGCACGCAGGCGGCTCAGGCCATAGGGTCGTTCTTCGTCGACAGGAGCAGCGATGGAGCTCGGCAGCCGTCTGAGCGTCTGAGCAGCCCTCTTTAGGAATGCACTGCTCACCTCCCTGGCATGAGGAAGGGGCTAGAAAAGGTGCCCTAAAAATTGCCTGCTCCATATCACCCTGGCCAGCATACCGCGGCTGGCGGGGACCCTACATCAGCGGTCGAAACAACAAGAAAGAAAAGAAAAAAACAAGGATCGTTCCTCTCACCATTGGTGCTTGGAACATAAGGACTCTCCTGGACAGAGATAACGCGGACAGACCCCAAAGGAGAACGGCACTAGTTGCATCCGAACTCGCCAGATACAACATTGACATCGCAGCCTTGAGTGACACTCGGCTTGCAGGTGAAGGCGAGCTCTGTGAACGGGGATCTGGTTACACCTTCTTCTGGAGTGGACGAGGAAGCGAAGAGCGACGTGAGGCTGGCGTTGGTTTTGCAGTAAACAGCACTTGTCAGCAAGCTAGCTGGAATCCCAAAGGGAGTCAACGATAGGCTTATGACCATGAAACTCCCACTGGCATCTGGCCAGAAGCACCTCACCATTGTCAGTGCCTACGCCCCAACCATAACCAACCCGGATGAAGTGAAGGCGAAGTTCTACGAGGACCTTCACTCTGTCATTGCTGCTATCCCTAAAGCAGACAAGCTCATCATTCTTGGGGACTTCAGTGCTAGAGTTGGCTCTGACTACATCTCCTGGGATGGAGTGATTGGAAAGCACGGTGTGGGCCACTGCAACCCAAATGGATTGCTTTTGCTTCAGACCTGTGCAGAGCACGAACTGCTGATAACCAACACAGTTTTCTGCCTCCCTACCCGTAACAGGACGTCATGGATGCACCCTCGCTCAAAGCATTGGCATCTCATCGATTATGTCATCGTCAGGAAAAGGGATTGGCAAGATGTACGTGTAACAAAGACCATGTGCGGCGCCGAGTGTTGGACAGACCATCGCCTTGTAGTCTCGAAGCTGAATATTCGAATCCAGCCCAAGAGACGCCCCCAAGGCCAGAAGGCTCCAAAACGGCTCAACATCGCTAAGCTGAAAAACATCACCATCAAACAGTCCTTTGTGGAGCTCCTGGAAGATCGTCTGGAATCCGCCTCTCTGGACAACCAGAATGTGGAGTCTGACTGGAGGACCCTGCGTGAGCTGATCTATAGTACAGCTTCAGAGACCCTGGGACCCATGTCCAGAAAGCACAAAGACTGGTTTGATGAAAACTGTGATGAAATCAAGCAGCTTCTGGATGAGAAACGCCGTCTGCATCAAGCCGACCTGAGCAACCCAAAGTCCACATCAAAAAAGGATGTGTACGATGCCATCCGCAGGACTGTTCAGCAAAAGTTCCGCCAGATGCAGGATAAGTGGCTGAGTGACAAAGCTGATGAGATCCAGGGATATGCTGACAGGCACGATATGAAGAGGTTCTATGATGCCTTAAAAGAAGTCTACAGCCCCACATCCTCAGGATCATCCCCCCTCCTCAGTGCAGATGGGAATACCTTGATCACCGAGAAGGAGAAAATTCTTGAACGCTGGGCTGAGCACTTCAACAGTGTCTTAAATCGTCCTTCCTCCATAAATGATGAAGCCATAGACCGTCTCCCACAAGTCCCCATCAACGAAGCACTGGACGATCCGCCAACACCTCTTGAGACCCAGAAAGCAATTCGTCTGCTATCCAGTGGCAAAGCACCTGGCTCAGACTCCATACCAGCAGAGGTCTACAAGGATGGAGGCACTGTGCTGACTGAGAAGCTCCATCAGCTGTACTCACTCATGTGGAAAGAAGAGACGATCCCCCAGGATTTCAAAGATGCATCTATCATTCACTTGTACAAGCGAAAGGGGAACCAGCAAGCCTGTGATAACCATCGGGGCATTTCCTTGCTCTCCATCGCAGGCAAGATACTTGCCAGGATCCTACTAAACCACCTCACAGCACACCTTGACCAAGGTCATTTGCCTGAGAGCCAATGTGGATTCCGGAAAGAGCGCGGAACCACCGACATGGTGTTTGCTGCAAGGCAGCTGCAAGAGAAATGTCAGGAGCAAAATGCTGATCTGTTCTCCACCTATGTCGACCTCACTAAGGCCTTCGACACCGTGAGTAGAGAGGGACTGTGGAAGATCATGGCCAAGTACGGATGCCCTCGGAAATTTATTTCCTTAGTCAGCCAATTCCATGAAGGCATGCAGGCTCGAGTCCAGGACAAAGGCGAAACATCTGCTCCTTTTGCTGTCACAAATGGTGTCAAGCAAGGCTGCGTCCTGGCTCCAACGCTGTTCAGCCTCATGTTCTCTGCAATGCTTACTGATGCCTTCAGAGATGGCGATGTTGGAATCGGCCTAAAGTACCGAACAGATGGTAAGTTGTTTAACCTCAGAAGGCTTCAAGCAAAAACGAAGGTCATGACAGACATCATCAAAGACTTTTTGTTTGCTGATGATTGTGCCCTCAACGCTGGATCTGAAGCTGACATGCAACTCAGCGTTGACAAGTTTGCCACTGCCAGCAGGAACTTCGGCCTTACCATCAGCACGAGGAAAACTGAAGTTCTCCATCAGCCAGCCCCAGGGAAACCCTACGTTGAGCCCAACATCACAGTCAACGGTCAGAGACTCAGTGCGGTGGAGCGGTTCACATACCTTGGCAGCACACTGTCACGAAATGCGACCATCGACGATGAAGTGAACGTCAGGATTGCAAGAGCAAGCGCAACTTTTGGTAGACTCAGTGCAAATGTCTGGAACAGAAGAGGCATTAGTCTTGAGACCAAGCTAAAGGTCTACAGAGCAGTAGTTCTCCCCACACTACTGTATGCCTGCGAAACTTGGACAGTGTACCAACGTCATGCCAAGAAGCTGAACCACTTCCACACAACATGCCTCAGAAAGCTACTGAACATCAGGTGGCAAGACAAGACCCCAGACACAGAGGTGCTCGCAAAAGCCACCTTTCCCAGCATCTTCACCATCCTGATGCAGTCCCAGCTTCGCTGGGCTGGACACGTGGCGCGCATGCCAGACCATCGGCTGCCCAAAAGGCTTTTCTATGGCGAGCTGCAACAAGGGAAGAGATCACACGGAGGGCAGAAGAAGTGCTTCAGAGATACTCTGAAAGTCTCTCTGAAAGCGTTTGATATCAACCCTGACTCCTGGGAGGAATCTGCAGTGGACCGTGACAAATGGCGTGCTGCTGTGCACAAAGGCGCCAAGTTGTGCGAGGCCAACAGGACTGCTGCAGCTGTTCAGAAGAGGCAGACCAGAAAGTCACGGGCAAACAAGCTCCCTGACAATGGTATGCCTGTCTTTGTCTGCCCCAACTGTCAGCGAACATTTCGTGCGCAGATTGGACTATTCAGCCATCTGCGCATTCACAGATAGATTCATGAGCATCCTCCCCCACCCACCCCACCACCACCCTACCCCCATCCCCCAGCTGGATGACAACGATGGTCATCATCGATCTCGATGGACACACACACACACACACACATGATCGCATATGTACATGTGCGCATGTGCGTGCGTGTGCCCGTGAGTATATGTGTGTGTGCGTGTGTGACCACGTGTACGTGTGCAGTTTATGAACGTTTTGTGTGTATATGTTTGTGTATGTGAGTGATGGTAAAGTGTGTGTGAGTTCGCGCGCGCACGTGTTTTCCCTGTAAGTGTGAAACACATGGTGAGTGCAATGTGCCTACGAACGCATGCGCGCACACGCACACACATCGGGCCGTGGGCAAACCCGCACGCTCCCGGACACAAGAAAATCTTGTATTGTTCGGAGTGGTGATGCACGTTTGATCCGCCAGTCACAAATTGTCGAAAGAAATGGACTTGCCCGGAGTGACTGCCGAAAACATTTCACCAGAGTTTCTTTTGACATTTTTGTTACAAGTTAGTAAAGCCGGAAAGTTGCGACAAACATAGGAAGAAGTTTGAAAGTTTGACAGATCTTTTTCTTCTGCGTTCGTGGGCTTTTACGTGTATGACTGTTTTTTACCCCACCATGTAGGCAGCCATACTCCGCTTTCTGGTGTGTGCATGCTGGGTATGTTACTGTTTCCATAACCCACCGAACGCTGACATAGATTACAGGATCTTTAACGTACGTATTTGATCTTCTGCTTGCATATACACACGAAGGGGGTTCGGGCACAAGTAGGTCTGCACAAATGTTGACCTGAGGGATCGGAAAAATCACCACCCTTTACCCACCAGGCGCCGTCACCGAGATTGGAACCTGGGAACCACAGATTGAAAGTCCAACGCTTTAACCACTCAGATATTGCGCCCGTCTGACATGTCTGAATAATTATCTTAAAACAATGAAATAATGGATGTGGGCTGTTGAAGAAAACACTGGTATCAGATGGTGATAACAAATATGATGTTTCAGATTCATATCAGTACTGTTAACTCCCCCCACCCCACCCCACCCCACCCCCCCTTCCCTTTGTCACTGTTCATTTTGATGTTGTTCAGCAGGAATCCCGCATAAACCATGGCTTTGCTTGTTGGCAGAAGCAAAAGAAAAGCATGGGATACATGGAGTAGCTGTTTGTGAGCAAACTACTGATGCTTTCCTGACGATGATGGTTAACCAGACTAAGTCCCTGAGTACATCGTTGAGCAGTTTGTTGCCCTGTTGTTTGATTATCTGAGCAATCTGTGTGTCGTTAGCATGGCCAGCCAGCCTCTCCTTGCTAAAGAAAAGAAAACTTTTGAAAATACTACACCCACATCAGCAGCTCTTGAACGGCACACACAGAGAGCAGTTTATCCGAGAGAGTGCTTACATCTGGAGGTAGAACGGTGGGGATTGCGAAAAGGAGAGGAGAAGACCTTTGTGGACCATTCTAGAAAAGCTCAAGAAACTTGATGTGAACTGATTCACTGCTCCTGCACAGTGGTGTGCAGAGAAAGGTGCAAATGCTGCTTGACCAACGGAAAGTGCACATCATTGTGTACATGTGGCAGGGATTGTCACAAAGACTAAACATTGTCCAGTTGGAAAGAGACAACCCAACCGGTCGAGAAGAGTTTTTCAGTAACTTCGTGATACCAGCTTGATGTTTTCATTTTTCAGTCAAGCTGAAACTATCGAAATTGTTTATATGGTTTTACAAAGTGCGCGTTGTGTATTTTGTGACTCTTGTAACCACACATCCGATGACATGCAAGTGGGATTTTCATCTCAAGAAACCGTCCCCCACCCCTACCCCCAAAACTCTCATCATCCCTCCTTTTCCATTGCCTTTTGATGTCTCGCGAGAGGTGACTGAATCAACGCCCAACAACCCCACCCTGACATAAGTCTCTCTCTCACTCCCATCGCATGCATGTCTGTCTGTCTGTCTGGCAAGACATAACTTCAATCGTGTTTTTGTTTTGAAAAATAGATCGTTCAAAGTACCTAATTAAAGTACACATTCTTCAAGTTAATTATCCACAAGCCCTCCATTGAAAAACCAATCTCACTTTTAGCTCCTCATTCTGTAGAAGAATGGTATCTGTAAAAAAATAATAATAAAAATAATCAATTAAATATGTTTGTATTTTTTTAAAAAGATTCCAGGTGAAAATGTAACTTGTTGAACAGGAAAAAAAAATCCGGAAAGCAATTGATGCTATTGTGTTCATGCACACACACACATATACACGCACACAGACACACGTACACCATACACATGCACGCGCGCGCGCGCGCACACACACATACATACAATTGTGTGTGTGTGTGTGTACACATACATATTTGAAATATATGTGTCTGTGCGCGCGCGCACGCGCGTGTGTGTGTTTGCACATGTATATTTAAAATGTGTGTGCGCGTGCACGCGCGCTCGCGTGTGTGTGTTTGTGCGTGCGTGTGTGTGTGTGTATGTGTGTGCGTGTGTATGCATTAGATCGCGTGTGCGTGCGTGCGTGTATTTGTGTGTGTGTGCTTGTGCGTGTGTGCATGCACGCGCGCGCGTGCGCGAGTGTGTGTGTGTGTGTGGAACGTTTTTGTGTATGCAAATGCATGTGCGTGCGCATGCGCTCGTCCTTGTTTCTGTGTATGTTAAATGTGTAACTGTGCATATGTGTGAGTGTAAGTTGCCACATCTATGATAAAAGTGGGACGATATGTTTCCCTGGGTCTGTCTGCACACTGTGTGTCATGATTGCAACTGTGGTGAAACCAGTTTAAAAACACAGCGTAAAGCGAAGACTGCACGCATTGTTCTGAAACAGTGGCTGATGATTGTAACACACCAGACAGACTGGAACCATACAACTTTTCAAAAATGGAACATTCCGAAAGGACGACATTTTTACAGACCTCTGTCTCACTTAACACTACATTTCCACTAACCTCAGCGTCTCCTTTATTGGGCAACTCCACCCACCCCATCAGCGACAACAGCAGTCTGACAGTGTCCACTTCAGCTCACCTTCTCAATGCCATCACAGCCACGCTGTGGGCGACATGGCCTCTGGTACTTCTGGTCTTCGGGACGTTCGGCAATGTGATGATAGTGGTGGTGATGCGAGGGATGCGGGCTTCACAGTCCACTGCTTGTTTGTCTTTGTACTTCACTGCTCTGGCCGTGTCTGACCAGTGTCTGCTGACGTCAATGTTGTGGTTATGGGTGGATAATGTTTTCTCCTGGCCGCCGTCCTTTTTTCGGTTCGACCTGTTGTGCACGGTGACCTATTTTGTCTGGTACACCAGCTGCCAGTCGTCAGCCTGGTTTCTGGTGTCGATGACGTATCAGCGAGTGACGTCAGTGGTCGTACCTCATCGTGTTGCCTCTCTGTGCACTGTGAGAAGGGGAAAGATCGTTACTGCCGTTATAGCTGCTGTTGCTTGTGTGCTGAACCACCATCTATTGTTCACTTTTTCTTTTTCAGCTGAATACAGAATGTGTGTTTCCAGACAGAAGTACACATATTTTATAGACATATATACTTTGATTGATCTTTTCATGGCATCTGTCATTCCATTCCTTTTGCTATTTATTGGGAATTCTATTCTTATTACACACCTGGTCAGGTCCATAAAGGTTTCACGGAGAATGGTAGGGAACATCGATCAACTGACATCATCAGGAATGAATAAAGTCTATCCCATGACAGTGACTCTAATTCTGACATCAACAGCGTTCTTGATTCTCACACTCCCGATTTGTATTTTTGATACTTACAGAAGGACGCTAGGTACTGAGATCGCTGATGAATATTTACATGCAGAACTGGGTATTGTAGAGGCTGTGACTCAGCTGATGTGGTTCACAGCTAGTGGATCCAACTTTTATCTGTATCTGTTGAGTGGCACCAAGTTTAGACAGGAGACTAAACGATGCTTAGGTTGGGATAATGCCAGAAAAGCATCATGAATACTGTCAATACTTTTCATCAAATTCGTTTCGGCTTTTGGACCAAAAGTTCCAGGCAAGCTTTATGCATTATTTTAACTTGATGAAATAAAAGAAATGGGGGAAAAAAATGCTGCATTTAGGTATTAGTTTTATGCACCATCTCCAATGCCCTTTCATGGGTATTGATTTCACACCACACGCTCTAGCTCCCAAAGGTTTTGTACAACACACATGCTCATTCTGTAGCAGTCAATGTCACAGTCAGAGTGCCCCATGGGTAACACATCATGTTAACACACCATGGCCATGAAAGTACAATGGTGTATTCAATCAAGGAATGTGAAAGGTCAGTTAACTTTGTTTAAATGTTGACCATGGCAACTGAATCATACAAAGTTATACCATTGCTGCACTGTTTTCTGTTTATGCCACTAAGATATGATCTCAATCAAGTTTCCAGTTTTAGAATCAAATCACCACCAAAGCTTGGCAAACATTTACAGCTTCGGTTCTGTCCAGATAATTGCAATAATCCAGTCATCACTGTGGCTCGTGTGCCTAACAAACCAACTTGTTCCTTAAAAAATAACAACCAAAAACTGCTTGATAACCATTCATGCACAGTTTCTTGTGTCCTTGTTTATCAGTAAATGCCCCTCTGATAATGTGCCATGAATTCGATCGCATATATGCACCATAGATGTCCCTTGAAATTTAGGAGGCAAAACAGCTGCGTCGTCCAGCTGAGCTATGATAGCGAAAACTGGTCTGGAAATTTTCAAACAGATATATGCTTATTTACGAAATGTAAATCAAATGATCCGCGATAAAAAAAAATATAATAAAATTTAAAAAAAGGAAGAGAAACAACAACAACAAAAAAAGAGGAAAAAAGTGTGAGACACAATTACTGTCGCTGATTCTTCCAGAGGACTGTTTCACTTTGCCAATCAGATGCCTAGCAATATACCTTCTGAAAATCTAACTGGTGAGTTTATTGATAACCTCATTAGTAAAATACAGATGATAAGAAACAGCTCGATTCTCCAATTGGTATTGGCGGACCTGATACTTTAAGTGGGATACGGTTCACTACCCTCTAGACGGTTACTGAGGACCGGATCAAAGATATCATTCTCAAAATGACAGAGAAATCATGCAGTCTCGACCCTATCCTACAGTCTATGATTTACCAGTGTCTAGAAGAATTACTTCAAAGTACAATAGTCATGGATATATCCCTGACTTCAGGTGTTGTCCAACAGCTCTTCAAGCATACCTTGATGCATCCTCTTTAAAAGAAAGCTAGTTTTGACCTGAAAACCTGAAAAACTATATACCAGTGTCGAACCTCCCATTTCTGTCAAAAGTTCTAGGACGTATTGTGCTCAGCCAGCTTATGAAACCCTTTGAGATCCAGTGTCTCCTGGAGCCATTTCAGTCAGCGTACAGAAAGAGACAGCACGGAATCGGCCTTATTACATGATGTCAGTGACCTGTTGCAAGCATCTGATGCAGACAAGGTTCCATTATGTCACTGCTGGACCTTCCTGCAGCATTTAACAATAGACCACGACATAATGGTCAGATGGTTGCGTGCTGTGTTCAAACACTGATATTTTCACCTCTGAGATGGAGCTGATCCTGACTCTTATTGTTTGCTCTCAAGAGCTCTGTCTTCCTGGTGTTGATTTTGAATCTTAATTTTTGTTGAAAGTTGTGGAAAGGCAAATTTTCCACATTGCTCAGAGTTGTGCCCTCCATTTCGATTTGAGGTTCTGCAGGGGCAAGGCCTGGTTTCACACTTGAGCATTACCTCTGTTTTTGCAGTCTGATGATTACCCAAGGGCCTTTGCTGATGCAGCTGGCAGGTTTTTGCATGTCTGGTCCGTTCAGTGCTGCAAGAGCAGTCGTCTGCGTACAGGAAGTCCCTCAATAGCGACCATCACATCTGTAACAGGCTGTGTCCCCAGTATCAGTCTGGAGAGCAACGTGGTAGCAAATATGAGGCTGAAGAGGGTGTGAGTCAAGACACAGCCCTGCTTGACAATGTTGGTGACTGGGAATCAATTCAACACATCACATCGCATTGTGGAATGATTGGATGATCCCGACAAATTTCAGTGGTCATCCAAACTTGGAGAGAATATCTACACTCCTTCCCGGCTGATGGTGTGACATGCCTGTGTCACGTCAACGAAGATGAAGCAGAGGTTCTGATTCTGGTCACAACATTTCTCATGTAGTTGTTGAACTGCAGAGATCGTGTCAATCATTTACCTGTTGCTCCAGAAACAATACTGCACTCATGGAGACCACATCATCCATGTGGTATGTGATGTGGTTCTGGACAACACGGGTAGAGATCCTCCGTATGATGAACAGCAGTGAAAAGTCTTTGCTGTCACGTGATGTACTGTCCCCTTTGTTCTTGTAGAGGTATGTGACATCTTTGAAGTCCTGCTGCACTGACCCTTCCCCCCAGAACTGCTGCATTCGCTTGGCAAGTTTGACAACAGAATAGAATAGAATATGTCTTTATTACCAAGTGAACTGGGGTCACAAGGAATATTGGAGGGGATAGTACACAACAAGGTACGAACATAAATCGAAAATCATACACAATTACAGATACAGAAGACATTAGGATACATACAAGTGCATATCAATATACTCACACATGCACGCACTGCACACACACACACACACACACACACACACACACACACACATGCGCACTCTCTCTCTCTCACACACACACACACGCACACGTTTCAACAGAAGCTGCATATTACATGTGGATGGGGCTGATGACTAGATCTTCAGGTAGATGGTTGTTGATTGCACAATTCTAGTTATCACACTGGATTTGTTCGAGAGAAAGGGCATTGACTGCTTTCGGGAAAAAGCTATTGGCGAAGCGATTGGTTTTCGTCCTTATACTTCTGTACCGTCGACCAGAGGGGAGCATCTCGAAAATCCCCAAAGCTGGATGTGATTCGTCCTGGCTGATTGATTTTGCTTTTTTGGTTTCTCCTCCCTGTCTGAAGATCTCTAGGGGCATTCCATTTGGACCTGGTGCTTTCACAACATGGATGGTGCTGCCCAATAACCTTCTGGGTTTCCTCCATTGTCTGGAGCTCCTGAAGAGGACTGCTCCAGCACCAGAGTGGCTGCCGAACCCTGTCATTGTCCCGTGTGAACAGAGATACAGTCCTGGCCGCCTGAGTGCACACTTGAGCCACAAAGGATTTCCCTCTTGTCTATTTTTCGTCCGCCAAAGTAGTTCAGCAGCCATTCAAGTTGTGTGTTACATGTCAATGATCTCATGTTCAATCTATTTGGCGTTGACTGCCTCGTCAACCATGTACTGCTTACTTGTGACGGACTGTTGGAAGAAATCGATTACGAATTTGACTGTGGTGCTGCCTCCATCTGTGTCAAAGTACGTCATTGGGCTTGTGTCACTGAACGTGAGACACCTGTGCTGGATATCAGTCATTCTGAACAGTGGTATGATCATACCCGATAGTGGACCGCTGTGTATAAAACCAGAGATTCCCTATACTGTAGATGACATCACTCAATGTGGCGGAATCTCTCGTCAGCATGAGGAAAGATAACAAAGCAGACTAAGGGGCACAGTCCCTTGATTCGCCACTCCCGTTTGTTTTGGGGAGAAGTTCGTGTGTTTGCCTAACCGTGGAGGAAGGCGGCAGCAGAATGGTTAAGACGCCAATACAGTGACCGTGAGGGCCTGGGTTCAAATCCTGGTCTAGACCTTTCTCCCATTTTCGACTGGAAAATCAAACTGCATCTAATCGTTGGGCCGAGACGTTAAACTATGGTCCTGTAATGCTTCACGCACTCAGTGTACTGAAAAAGAAGCCATGGCAATATGTTGTACTCTGGCAAAAATTATGAAAAATAAAACAAAACCCACTTCAAAATCATGCAGGTACAAAAATGTATATGCATCCATGCAAGCTCTGTGAAAGCACTATGCTGCTGGTCAGGCATCTACTTAGAAGATGTGATAAAGCGTATATAATCATTTTTTCCGAACTTAGAACGCCTCCTTGAGAAACTAAAACGGAAAGGTGCCTAAAAAATGTTCAGCCCCTTGGCACAGACGAAGCTCCATTGAATGTCACTTACCAGGAAGAAGGGTCAATACCATTCCTCAGGTTGGTCAGGGCCACAGCACCTCAGGTCGTCCTTGGCCCCACAGCAACATTTCAAGATTCTGCTGTTTTCCATGCAGACAACATGGCCTGACCACGGCAGCTGGTTTTGGGTCAACAAGCACTCTGCCCTTGTGAGCAAGTATTTCACCAACACCTCTGAGTTTGTTACCATGTCCTGCCACGTGGTGTCATATATTCTGTGAAGACAATGCTGATGGAATTTTTCCAGAAGTCAGACGTGGTGGCAGTACAGTGTCCACGTTTCACAGCAACAGGGGAGTGTGGCCACTGCCCTGTACACTGCGATCCTGGCTGACAACTGGGTGCCACTTTCCTGCCACAGTCGTTGAGTCAGCCTGCCAAAGGGGGAACGTCCCACTAGACCGAGGGTTCACTAGTCCGTGGGTTCACTAGTCCGAGGGTTCACTAGTCCGAGGGTTCACTAGTCCGACAGTCAAACAGACAGACAAACACAAAACACAAAAATGACGACATCACCGGAAGTAGAAAACAAAAGATGCAAATGAGAAATGGAAGGGTCGGGCATCATCCTCAACAACTTTGGGAAGAGTGTGCCAATTTTCAGTGCGATCGGTTCAGTAGATTTTGCTGCACGGTGTGCCACACATTTTGTTTACAGACAGACAGACAGACAGACAGACAGACACACACACACACACACACACACACACAAACACACAGACAGAACACGCGGCCTCGGTATCTGTACATCCTAAAGTACTTCCAGTTTTTGTAAACTGGAAGTACAAAAAAACAAAAAAACCACCATAGGGCTGGGGGAGGAGGGTAGTGCGCGGGGGTGCATGGTGATTATATGTCGCGTATGTGTGTGTGAACTCTGTGTGTGTGTGTGTGTGCGTGCGCACACATAGAGGAGGTTAATAGAGGAGGAGGAGGACATGGAAGAGGACATAGAGGAGGAGGAGGATATAGAGGAGGAGGAGGAAATGGAGGAGGAGGACATAGAGGAGGAGGACATTGAGGAGGAGGACATGGACGAGGATCTGGAGGAGGAGGAGGACATGGACGAGGATTTGACGGAGGAGGAGGACATGGACGAGGAGGAAGACATGGACGAGGATGTGGCGGAGGACATGGACGAAGACATGGACGTGGTTGTGGAGGAGGACATGGACGAGGAGGAGGACATGGACGAGGATTTGGCGGAGGAGGAGGAGGACATGGACGAGGAGGAGGACATAGACGAGGATGTGGAGGAGGACATGGGCGAGGAGGAGGACATGGACGAGGAGGAGGAGGAGGAGGAGGAGGATCAGGAGAGGAGAAGAAGAAAAGAAGGAAAATGAAAAAATGATGACGACGACGACGACGACGACGACGAAGTCTGTATGTCTGTGTGTTTGTCTGTCTGTTTGACTGTCGGACTAGTGAACCCTCGGACTAGTGAACCCTCGGACTACTGGACCCTCGGACTAGTGAACCCTCGGACTAGTGAACCCTCGGACTAGTGAACCCTTCCCTGCCAAAGGAGCTGCTGGTCTTAGCGATGTGTTTGGTAAATTCAACGTCCAACAGTCTATTCTTGCACAGTGTGTTGTCGAGGTAACAGAATTCTTGTACACTCTACAAGTCTGCTGTCCACCTGCAACAACGTACCACGCACATATGCGCGGATCTACGGCCTGCGCAGAAAATACGGCATGCAGATCTGCGTGATGAGTCACTTGCTGTTTCGACACGTTGCACGCACATCTCCGTACCTAGTTTGACCCGAAACAAAACTCCCCACCAACGGTGTAAGGGGGAAAAGACTCTTAAAACTCTACTCAGCTATCACCCGTCTGTCTTAGAGTAACTTCCCTGATCTAAACTGGTTTGATATCCAGTAAAATCCACAAACGTTCAAACAACGCACTCGACACTGGTCATTTTGCTGCGAAAATGGCGGCGAAGCGAACGAGAAGTTCACAAGACCAGAATGTATGTGTGGTACATTGTATGGAGCATTACTCTCTGTGCAGTACATTGTATGGAGTATTACACTGCGCAGTACATTGCATGGAGCATTACACTCTGTGCAGTAAATTGTGTGGAGCATTATACCATGTGCAGTATA
This sequence comes from Babylonia areolata, assembly GCF_041734735.1. Taxonomy (NCBI): domain Eukaryota; kingdom Metazoa; phylum Mollusca; class Gastropoda; order Neogastropoda; family Buccinidae; genus Babylonia; species Babylonia areolata. The sequence continues at coordinate 33,886,186 of NC_134889.1, forward strand.
TTGTATGAAACATTACACTTTGTACAGGCCATTGTGTGGAGCAATACACTATGTGCAGTATATTGTGTGGAGCATTACACTCTGTGCATTACATTGTATGGAGCATTATACCCTGTGCAGTATATTGTATGGAGCATTATACCCTGTGCAGTATATTGTATGAAACATTACACTTTGTACAGGACATTGTGTGGAGCATTACACTTTGTACAGGACATTGTGTGGAGCATTACACTCTGTGCAGGACATTGTGTGGAGCATTACACTCTGTGCAGTACATTGTGTGGAGCATTACTCTGTGTAGGACATTATATGGAGCATTACACTCTGTTCAGAACATTGTATGGAGCATTACACTCTGTGTAGCATATTGTATGGAGCATTGCACTCTGTTCAGAACATTGTATGGAGCATTACACTCTGTGTAGTGCATTGTATGGAGCATTGCACTCTGTTCAGAACACTGTATGGAGCATTACACTCTGTGTAGTGCATTGTATGGAGCATTGTACTCTGTTCAGAACATTGTATGGAGCATTACACTCTGTTCAGAACACTGTATGGAGCATTGCACTCTGTTCAGAACACTGTATGGAGCATTACACTCTGTGTAATGCATTGTATGGAGCATTGCACTGACAGAACATGCGTGATGCAGTGTGATGCAGTGACAAGTGGTTCGTGTGTCACGACAATGTGGTCCAGCTTGTAAAGACTCGCTGGATTAAAGATGTGCCAGTGACCGCTGGTGCGTCAGATTTTCACTCCATTGAGTCAGTGTGGCATCATCACTGCAGTGCTAAATAGAGTGCCCGTGGATATTGTCCCATAGATTCAGTAGAACATCATCATATTCAGTGCTGAGTGGGTACTCGTGGATGTTGTCCTATAGAGTCAGTGGGACGTAATAGTCTGCAGTGCTGAATAGAGTGCCCGTGGATGTTGTCCCATAGATTCAGAGTGGCATCATCATCTGCAGTGCTGAATAGAGTGCCCTTGGATGTTTTCCCATAGATTCAGAGTGGCATCAAAGTCTGCAGTGCTGAATAGAGTGCCCGTGAATGTTGTCCCGTAGATTCAGAGTGGCATCATCATCTGCAGTGCTGAATAGAGTGCACGTGGATGTTATCCCATAGAGTCAGTGGGACATAACAGTCTGCAGTGCTGAGTAAAGAGCCTGTGTGGCATCATCACTGCAGTGCTGAATAGAGTGCCCATGGATGTTGTCCAATAAAGGCAGTGGATCAATGTCATCTGCAGTGCTGAACAGAACGCCAATTGATGTTATCCCATAGATTCATAAGAACATCATCATATGCAGTGCTGAATAGAGTGCCCGTTGATGTCCCATAGATTCAGTAGAATATCATCATATGCAGTGCTGAATAGAATGCCCTTGGATGTCCCATAGATTCAGTAGAACATCATCATATTCAGTGCTGACTGGGTACTCGTGGATGTTGTCCTATAGAGTCAGTGGGACGTAATAGTCTGCAGTGCTGAATAGAGTGCCCGTGGATGTTGTCCCATAGATTCAGAGTGGCATCATCATCTGCAGTGCTGAATGGTGGTGTGTCCATCGAGATCGATGATGACCATCGTTGTCATCCAACTGGGGAATGGGGGGTGGGTGGTGGTGGGGTGGGGGGAGGATGCTCATGAATCTATCTGTGAATGCGCAGATGGCTGAATAGTCCAATCTGCGCACGAAATGTTCGCTGACAGTTGGGGCAGACAAAGACAGGCATACCATTGTCAGGGAGCTTGTTTGCCCGTGACTTTCTGGCCTGCCTCTTCTGAACAGCTGCAGCAGTCCTGTTGGCCTCGCACAACTTGGCGCCTTTGTGCACAGCAGAGCGCCATTTGTCACGATCTACTGCAGATTCCTCCCAGGAGTCAGGGTTGATATCAAACGCTTTCAGCGAGACTTCCAGAGTATCTCTGAAGCGCTTCTTCTGACCTCCATGTGATCTCTTCCCTTGTTGCAGCTCGCCATAGAAGAGCCTTTTGGGCAGCCGATGGTCTGGCATACGCGCCACGTGTCCAGCCCAGCGAAGCTGGGACTGCATCAGGATGGTGAAGATGCTGGGAAGGGTGGCTTTTGCCAGCACCTCTGTGTCTGGGGTCCTGTCTTGCCACTTGATGTTGAGGCATGTTGTGTGGAAGTGGTTCAGCTTCTTGGCATGTCGTTAGTACACTGTCCAAGTTTCACAGGCGTACAGTAGTGTGGGGAGAACTACTGCTCTGTAGACCTTTAGCTTGGTCTCAAGACTAATGCCTCTTCTGTTCCAGACATTTGCATTGAGTCTACCAAAAGTTGCGCTTGCTCTTGCAATCCTGACGTTCACTTCATCGTCGATGGTCGCATTTTATGACAGTGTGCTGCCAAGGTATGTGAACCGCTCCACCGCACTGAGTCTCTGACCGTTGACTGTAATGTTGGGCTCAACGTAGGGTTTCCCTGGGGCTGGCTGATGGAGAACTTCAGTTTTCCTCGTGCTGATGGTAAGGCCGAAGTTCCTGCTGGCAGTGGCAAACTTGTCGACGCTGAGTTGCATGTCAGCTTCAGATCCAGCGTTGAGGGCACAATCATCAGCAAACAAAAAGTCTCTGATGATGTCTGTCATGACCTTTGTTTTTGCTTGAAGCCTTCTGAGGTTAAACAACTTGCCATCTGTTCGGTACTTTAGGCCGATTCCAACATCGCCATCTCTGAAGGCATCAGTAAGGATTGCAGAGAACATGAGGCTGAAAAGCGTTGGAGCCAGGACGCAGCCTTGCTTGACACCATTTGTGACAGCAAAAGGAGCAGATGTTTCGCCATTGTCATGGACTCAAGCCTGCATGCCTTCATGGAATTGGCTGACCAAGGAAATAAATTTCCGAGGGCATCCGTACTTGGCCATGATCTTCCACAGTCCCTCTCTACTCACGGTGTCGAAGGCCTTAGTGGGGTCGACATAGGTGGAGAACAGATCAGGATTTTTCTCCTGACATTTCTCTTGCAGCTGCCTTGCAGCAAACACCATGTCGGTGGTACCGCGCTCTTTCCGGAATCCACACTGGCTCTCAGGCAAATGACCTTGGTCAAGGTGTGTTGTGAGGCGGTTTAGTAGGATCCTGGCAAGTATCTTGCCTGCGATGGAGAGCAAGGAAATGCCCCGATGGTTATCACAGGCTTGCCGGTTCCCCTTTCGCTTGTACAAGTGAATGATAGATGCATCTTTGAAATCCTGGGGGATCGTCTCTTCTTTCCACATGAGTGAGTACAGCTGATGGAGCTTCTCAGTCAGCACAGTGCCTCCATCCTTGTAGACCTCTGCTGGTATAGAGTCTGTGCCAGGTGCTTTGCCACTGGACAGCAGACGGATTGCTTTCTGGGTCTCAAGAAGAGTTGGCAGATCGTCCAGTGCTTCGTTGATGGGGACTTGTGTGAGACGGTCTATGGCTTCATCATCTGCAGTGCTGAATAGAGTGCTCGTGGATGTTGTCCCATAGATTCAGAGTGGCATCATCATCTGCAGTGCTGAATAGAGTGCCCGTGGATCTTGTCCAATAAAGGCAGTGGAGCAATGTCATCTGCAGTGCTGAATAGAGTGCCCTTGGATGTTTTCCCATAGATTCAGAGTGGCATCATCATCTGCAGTGCTGAATAGAGTGCTCGTGGATGTTGTCCAATAAAGGCAGTGGAGCAATGTCATCTGCAGTGCTGAACAGAACGCCCATGGATGTTATCCCATTGATTCAGTAGAACATCATCATATGCAGTGCTGAATAGAGTGCCCGTGGATGTCCCATAGATTCAGTAGAAGATCATATTCAGTGCTGAGTGGGTACTCATGGATGTTGTCCTATAGTCAGTGGGACGTAATAGTCTGCAGTGCTGAATAGAGTGCCCGTGGATGTTGTCCCATAGATTCAGAGTGGCATCATCATCTGCAGTGCTGAATAGAGTGCACGTGGATGTTATCCCATAGAGTCAGTGGGACGTAATAGTCTGCAGTGCTGAATAGAGTGCCCGTGGATGTTGTCCCATAGATTCAGAGTGGCATCATTATCTGCAATGCTGAATAGAGTGCCGTGGATGTTGTCCCATAGATTCAGAGTGGCATCATCATCTGCAGTGCTGAATAGAGTGCCCGTGGATGTTGTCCCATAGATTCAGAGTGGCATCATTATCTGCAGTGCTGAATAGAGTGCCCGTGGATGTTATCCAATAAAGGCAGTGGAGCAACGTTATCTGCAGTGCTGAACAGAAAGCCTGTGGATACTATCCAATAGATTCAGTGGCATCATAGTCTGCAGTGCTGAATAGAGAGCCCGTGGATGTTGTCCCATAGATTCAGTGTGGCATCATCACTGCAGTGCTGAATAGAGAGCCCGTGGATATTGTCCCATAGATTCAGTAGATCATCATCATATTCAGTGCTGAGTGGGTACTCGTGGATGTTGTCCTATAGAGTCAGTGGGACGTAATAGTCTGCAGTGCTGAATAGAGTGCCCGTGGATGTTGTCCCATAGATTCAGAGTGGCATCATCATCTGCAGTGCTGAATGGTGGTGTGTCCATCGAGATCGATGATGACCATCGTTGTCATCCAACTGGGGAATGGGGGGTGGGTGGTGGTGGGGTGGGGGGAGGATGCTCATGAATCTATCTGTGAATGCGCAGATGGCTGAATAGTCCAATCTGCGCACGAAATGTTCGCTGACAGTTGGGGCAGACAAAGACAGGCATACCATTGTCAGGGAGCTTGTTTGCCCGTGACTTTCTGGCCTGCCTCTTCTGAACAGCTGCAGCAGTCCTGTTGGCCTCGCACAACTTGGCGCCTTTGTGCACAGTAGAGCGCCATTTGTCACGATCTACTGCAGATTCCTCCCAGGAGTCAGGGTTGATATCAAACGCTTTCAGCGAGACTTCCAGAGTATCTCTGAAGCGCTTCTTCTGACCTCCGTGTGATCTCTTCCCTTGTTGCAGCTCGCCATAGAAGAGCCTTTTGGGCAGCCGATGGTCTGGCATACGCGCCACGTGTCCAGCCCAGCGAAGCTGGGACTGCATCAGGATGGTGAAGATGCTGGGAAGGGTGGCTTTTGCCAGCACCTCTGTGTCTGGGGTCCTGTCTTGCCACTTGATGTTGAGGCATGTTGTGTGGAAGTGGTTCAGCTTCTTGGCATGTCGTTAGTACACTGTCCAAGTTTCACAGGCGTACAGTAGTGTGGGGAGAACTACTGCTCTGTAGACCTTTAGCTTGGTCTCAAGACTAATGCCTCTTCTGTTCCAGACATTTGCATTGAGTCTACCAAAAGTTGCGCTTGCTCTTGCAATCCTGACGTTCACTTCATCGTCGATGGTCGCATTTTATGACAGTGTGCTGCCAAGGTATGTGAACCGCTCCACCGCACTGAGTCTCTGACCGTTGACTGTAATGTTGGGCTCAACGTAGGGTTTCCCTGGGGCTGGCTGATGGAGAACTTCAGTTTTCCTCGTGCTGATGGTAAGGCCGAAGTTCCTGCTGGCAGTGGCAAACTTGTCGACGCTGAGTTGCATGTCAGCTTCAGATCCAGCGTTGAGGGCACAATCATCAGCAAACAAAAAGTCTCTGATGATGTCTGTCATGACCTTTGTTTTTGCTTGAAGCCTTCTGAGGTTAAACAACTTGCCATCTGTTCGGTACTTTAGGCCGATTCCAACATCGCCATCTCTGAAGGCATCAGTAAGGATTGCAGAGAACATGAGGCTGAAAAGCGTTGGAGCCAGGACGCAGCCTTGCTTGACACCATTTGTGACAGCAAAAGGAGCAGATGTTTCGCCATTGTCATGGACTCAAGCCTGCATGCCTTCATGGAATTGGCTGACCAAGGAAATAAATTTCCGAGGGCATCCGTACTTGGCCATGATCTTCCACAGTCCCTCTCTACTCACGGTGTCGAAGGCCTTAGTGGGGTCGACATAGGTGGAGAACAGATCAGGATTTTTCTCCTGACATTTCTCTTGCAGCTGCCTTGCAGCAAACACCATGTCGGTGGTACCGCGCTCTTTCCGGAATCCACACTGGCTCTCAGGCAAATGACCTTGGTCAAGGTGTGTTGTGAGGCGGTTTAGTAGGATCCTGGCAAGTATCTTGCCTGCGATGGAGAGCAAGGAAATGCCCCGATGGTTATCACAGGCTTGCCGGTTCCCCTTTCGCTTGTACAAGTGAATGATAGATGCATCTTTGAAATCCTGGGGGATCGTCTCTTCTTTCCACATGAGTGAGTACAGCTGATGGAGCTTCTCAGTCAGCACAGTGCCTCCATCCTTGTAGACCTCTGCTGGTATAGAGTCTGTGCCAGGTGCTTTGCCACTGGACAGCAGACGGATTGCTTTCTGGGTCTCAAGAAGAGTTGGCAGATCGTCCAGTGCTTCGTTGATGGGGACTTGTGTGAGACGGTCTATGGCTTCATCATCTGCAGTGCTGAATAGAGTGCTCGTGGATGTTGTCCCATAGATTCAGAGTGGCATCATCATCTGCAGTGCTGAATAGAGTGCCCGTGGATCTTGTCCAATAAAGGCAGTGGAGCAATGTCATCTGCAGTGCTGAATAGAGTGCCCTTGGATGTTTTCCCATAGATTCAGAGTGGCATCATCATCTGCAGTGCTGAATAGAGTGCTCGTGGATGTTGTCCAATAAAGGCAGTGGAGCAATGTCATCTGCAGTGCTGAACAGAACGCCCATGGATGTTATCCCATTGATTCAGTAGAACATCATCATATGCAGTGCTGAATAGAGTGCCCGTGGATGTCCCATAGATTCAGTAGAAGATCATATTCAGTGCTGAGTGGGTACTCATGGATGTTGTCCTATAGTCAGTGGGACGTAATAGTCTGCAGTGCTGAATAGAGTGCCCGTGGATGTTGTCCCATAGATTCAGAGTGGCATCATCATCTGCAGTGCTGAATAGAGTGCACGTGGATGTTATCCCATAGAGTCAGTGGGACGTAATAGTCTGCAGTGCTGAATAGAGTGCCCGTGGATGTTGTCCCATAGATTCAGAGTGGCATGATTATCTGCAATGCTGAATAGAGTGCCGTGGATGTTGTCCCATAGATTCAGAGTGGCATCATCATCTGCAGTGCTGAATAGAGTGCCCGTGGATGTTGTCCCATAGATTCAGAGTGGCATCATTATCTGCAGTGCTGAATAGAGTGCCCGTGGATGTTATCCAATAAAGGAAGTGGAGCAAGGTTATCTGCAGTGCTGAACAGAAAGCCTGTGGATACTATCCAATAGATTCAGTGGCATCATAGTCTGCAGTGCTGAATAGAGAGCCCGTGGATGTTGTCCCATAGATTCAGTGTGGCATCATCACTGCAGTGCTGAATAGAGAGCCCGTGGATATTGTCCCATAGATTCAGTAGATCATCATCATATTCAGTGCTGAGTGGGTACTCGTGGATGTTGTCCTATAGAGTCAGTGGGACGTAATAGTCTGCAGTGCTGAATAGAGTGCCCGTGGATGTTGTCCCATAGATTCAGAGTGGCATCATCATCTGCAGTGCTGAATAGAGTTCCCGTGGATGTTGTCCCATCGATGCAGAATGGCATCATCGTCTGCAGTGCTGAATAGAGTGCCCGTGGATGTTGTCCCATCGATGCAGAATGGCATCATCATCTGCAGTGCTGAATAGAGTTCCCGTGGATGTTGTCCCATCGATGCAGAATGGCATCATCATCTGCAGTGCTGAATAGAGTGCCCGTGGATGTTGTCCCATCGATGCAGAATGGCATCATCATCTGCAGTGCTGAATAGAGTGCCCGTGGATGTTGTCCCATCGATGCAGAATGGCATCATCATCTGCAGTGCTGAATAGAGTGCCGGTGAATGTTGTCCCATAGATTCAATAGAACATCATCATCAGCGTGTCATTATAGTCCAGCCGACCACACAGGGCCATATCAGGACTATCAGACCATGCAAATGCTCAAGCGCGTCAGCACAAAATGGCACATATATTTCGGGGGGAAAAATCAGCAAGACAAACCTATAAAACACAGTTCACAATTCTGCGTGGTTGAGACCTGCCAGACATTGAATGAGCGATTCTCAGAGCACCTTCGCTCAATGCGGTTGAACTACAGTGATCCAGTTGGTCAACACTTCAACAGCCCACTGCACAATTACATGCATGCAAAGGTGGCAGCTGTATGGCAGAACCCGAGCGACAGAGCATACGGCAAGCACACGGAGTCCCACGTGATCAGCCGTCTGGGGACCATCCAGCCTGCAGGCATCAACACCATAGTGACGGACCCCTTGTGGCCCTGGGCCCTCTTCTCTCTTTTTTCTCCTCTCTTTTCACTGCTCCTGTTCCTCTGCAATCCACCTTCAGACACACACACACACACACACACACACACTCTCTTTCTCTCCTCCCCCTCTCTCTCCTCCACTCTCTCTCTCCCTCTCTCCCTCTGACAGTTGAAAACCACAGCTTGCTGCAGGAACGTGGTCACGCAACCAGTTGACAAAGCGACAAACACCCAGCACCGGCTGTAACAGGCCGAACCGTACCCCTGGCTAGTTAATACCCCGGGTCTAAAGTAGCCTTGGATGGTTTAAACTTTGTCGATAATAATTACAATATTGAAATTGATGTAGCGCCTTCCAACGCTCAAGGAGCTTTACAATGACTGCAAAAACATGACAAAAGAACAATAATATGATATGGTGTATAACACACAAACGTAGGAACAAACATGTACACAAGCTACAAAAAATCCCAATATAAACTATCCAATTTCAAACAGTGTGCAATGAACTAAAAGCACATACACACGCGTTTGTTGCAAGTACGAGTTCCGGAAAAGCTTCTGTTCTTCCCTTTGAAATCAGAATAGGTTAAGGAGTTATTGGTCTAAAAATTGGATATGCAACAATCAAATGGTAATTCCATGCCCAAAATAAGACAATCAAAGACTCAATACCATAACTAAACAACTAAACATTAAGAAAGCACTAATATATATATTATATATATATGTGTGTGTGTGTGTGTGTGTGTGTGTGTGTGTGTGTGTGTGTGTGTGTTCCAAACAGCAAATTAATATTTTAAATAAACAACTTTGGCAAATTCAATTAACTTACTCATAGCTAACAAAGCTTTTCTACTACCTTTGAATAGAAAAAAGAAGGAAAAAAAAGAAAGACAACCGACTTTGGAGATAATTATTTTTAGGTACATACATGTTTTCCCATCCCCCCCTCCCCCTCCCCCCATTGAATAAAAGCCCATTGTAGGGTAAATATTGTGTAAAAAAAACAACAACAAAAAAACGAAACAAAAACAAAAAAACACCACCATCCATTGAATTCACCTAGCATTCATTCTGAGGTTGTAAATCATGGCAATATTCACACCCTTCACCTTTGATATATCAGTGTATCTAAGAGAAAAAGAGGAGGGTATAAAGTGGCCTAGTGGACTAGGCCAAACTGTACTCCGGGTATAAATTAGCCTAGGCTAGTTATGCCTGGGGTGTATTCTGGCTTACGGGAATATATTCTGGACAAGGGCTGTTTTTACAGGGCTATACTTTGGACAGGGTAAAGTCTGGCCTGTTACACCAGAAACTGGACACGACACCTCTCCAGGCTGGTTCCTCCAGGTCCCTATGTCAGACACCAAAACATTCAAAAAGCTTTTCTCCAGAAAAGGTTTTCTCCAATGAATATGCCTAATGCTAACGTCCATATTCTAAATATATTTCTGTTTAATAATTACGATGTAATAATTAATTGCAATGTTTTTAAAAGCGAATATGTGAAATGCTTTTATTTCAGAACATATGTTTATTACTCTTGTTTAATCAAGTTATCCGCGTGTGTGGGGTGGGGGGGTGGGGGGTGGGGTGCGGTGCGGGTGTGTGCTGATTATCTGGTTGTGGTTTTCCGCAATTCATCTTTATTCTTATCTTATCTGTCTATTATAATCAATGTGCAGTATAGTAGGCTATGTTTATAATTATATTCAAATAATGTTTCTTAATTCTTTCTGTTTTTACATTAAGAATACTAGTTATTACCTGCAGTGTGTGGCTGTATGTATGGAACGATGTATGTGATATTTTTTACATTTGTATCTTCGTAATATTTGTAGGGTCTGTTGTTGGCTTTTACAGTTATGGTCCCCATGTTGTTTACTTGTCTATGTTGTGATAATGCACCTGACCAAATTTATCCAGTTGGAGATAATAAAGTTATTCTTATCTTATCTTATCTTAGACAATTGTCTCACGAGAGCGAAACTCTAGTCTTCTTTCGTTCTTTATCCTCCAGACATAGAGATCACTTCACGATGTCGAACACTCTTCTGTGGCAACATTGCTATTGACGTCAAATGTAGGTGATGACGTACTTATAGACTACGTCACAGACAAGACGCTCTCCTGATGAAGCCCCTGTGGGCGAAAATATGAGTAGCAAAAAGGACAATTGTTCTCTCTCTCTCTCTGATATTTGTAATAGATGTAGATAAGCAAGGACAAATTGGAAGAATTGTCTATGCCTAAAATCTTAATCCTTGAATTAAAACGTTTTGAGTTCTGAGTTCTCTCTCTCTCTCTCTATTATGTGACGCTGCACATGAACATCCAGCTAAAGTTGGAATTTATGAATTCTTACATTTGTATACCTTCTAAAAGTTGGGGTTTTTTTTAAATCACAGATTTAAAAAAAACAAAAAAACAACAACAACCAGAATGGATCTATCTGTAATAGTTTTTTTTCTGTGATTTTTTCTAAGTTCATGTGCTGGAGGAGTAGAAATGGAGAAATCGGCTCATGAAAAAAACACATATTTGTGTGCTTGTGACTTAAAAAACAAGATTATCCTGAATATTTATGTGGTGTCAAAAGATTCAGAACCGAATAAACTTTAAATTTCCATATGAAAATGGCACAGGAAAATTCGTTGTTCCTCTCTGTGCTACTCAAATGAAGACAAGCATGACAAGTGGAGGAGTGACGTCATGCAATACAAGTTATTTAGCCACAATCTGCTCATGGAAAAACCCACTTATTTGTCTGCCTTTAAAACAAGAATTTTTTTTCTGAACATATATACCTATGTGGTGTTAGACGATTCAGATCTGAGTAAATTTTAGATTTCGATATGACTAAGGCACAGTAAACTTCGTATTTTCTCTCTTTTATCAAACACAAGATTGGAAAGTGGAGGAGGGATGTCATGCAATCCAGATTAAACAGCCACAAGAGAGCAGAAGGGCTACAGTGAATGTTCAAATATTTCAGGCCAATAAATTGATGCATGAATGTTTGGAACTTCGGCTTAGATCCAGATCAAACTAACGTTTACGAACTGCAGTCATGATACGTATTGCCACATAATCAGCTGTTGTAAAATCATGGAACATAGACTCAGTTATTAGTGTCTATGGCCTGGAAGCCCAAATCCACTGAATGTTACAACTGAAGTGATGACCATGTCACGATTACATATGTGTTTTGTGCATGCTCGCATGTGTGCATGTGCGCGTGTGTGTGCGTGTGTGCCCACGTGTACGTGTGCGGTTTATGAACGTTTGTTTATATATGGTTGTGTATGTGAGTGCAAAGTGTGTGTGTGTGTGTGGTCGCGCGCGCATGTGTTTTCCCTGCAAGTGTGAAACACATGGTGAATACAATGTGCCCACGAACGCATGCGTGCTCGCGCGCGCACACGCACACGCACACACACACATAGGGCCGTGGGCAAATCCACACACTCCCGCAACTCCCGAACACAAGAACGTCGTGTGTTGTTCGGAGTGCCAATGCACGTTTGATCCGCCAGTCACAAACTGTCGAAAGAAATGGACTTGCCCGGAGTGACTGCCGAAAACATTTCACCAGTGTTTGCTTTTGGCATTTTTGTTACAAGTTAGTAAAGCCGGAAAGTTGCGACAAACATAGAGAAAGTTTTGACAGATTTTTTTCTTCTGCGTTCGTGGGCTGAAACTCAGACATTCACTCGTATGTACACGAGTTGGCTTTTACGTGTATAACTGTTTTTACCCCACCATGTAGGCAGCCATACTCCGTTTTCGGGTGTGTGCATGCTGGGTATGTTACTGTTTCCATAACCCACCGAACGCTGACATGTGGATTACAGGATCTTTAACGTACGTATTTGATCTTCTGCTTGCGTGTACACACGAAGGGGGTTCAGGCACTAGCAGGTCTGCACAAATGTTGACCTGAGAGATCGGAAAAATCACCACCCTTTATCCACCAGGCGCCGTCACCGAGATTGGAACCTGGGAACCATAGATTGAAAGTCCAACGCTTTAACCACTCAGATATTGCGCCCGTCAGACATGTCTAAATAGTGATCTTAAAACAATGAAATAATGGATGTGGGCTGTTGAAGAAAACACTGGTATCAGATAGTGATAACAAATATGTTTCAGATTCATATCAGTATTGTTATCTGTACCCCCCCGCCCCCTTCCCTTTGTCACTGTTCATTTTGATGTTGTTCAGCAGGAATCCCGCATAAACCATGGCTTTGCTTGTTGGCAGAAGCAAAAGAAAAGCATGGAATACATGGAGTAGCTGTTTGTGAGCAAACTACTGATGCTTTCCTAACGATGATGGTTAACCAGACTAGTAAGCAAACTACTGATGCTTTCCTGACGATGATGGTTAACCAGACTAAGTCCCTGAGTACATCGTTGAGCAGTTTGTTGCCATGTTGTTTGATTGTCTGAGCAAGTTGCATGTCAAAGTGCACATCCTTGTGTAAATATGACAGGGACTGTCACAAAGACTAAACATTATCCAGCTGGAAAGAGTCAACCCAACCGGTCGAGAAGAGGTTTTCAGTAACTTCATGATACCAGCCTGATGTTTTCATTTTTCAGTCAAGCTGAAACTATCAAAATTGTTTATATGGTTTTACAAAGTGCGCGTTGTGTATTTTGTGACTCTTGTAACCACACATCCGATGACATGCAAGTGGGATTTTCATCTCAAGAAACCGTCCCCCACCCCTACCCCCAAAACTCTCATCATCCCTCCTTTTCCATTGCCTTTTGATGTCTCGTGAGAGTGGTGACTGAATCAACGCCCAACAACCCCACCTTGACATGTCTCTCTCTCACTCCCATCGCATGCATGTCTGTCTGTCTGTCTGACAAGACATAACTTCAATCGTGTTTTTGTTTTGAAAAATAGATCGTTCAAGAAACAAATGATGGGCGAATCACTTCTGGTTTCCCCACTAAGTACCTCATTAAATTGATATAAGTCTCTGCTACAGATCTCCTGTACAATTTCTGTGATATGGCCTGGTGTCCTAATGGTAGATGTCTCTGCTACAGATCTCCTGTACAATTTCTGTGATATGGCCTGGTGTCCTAATGGTAGATGTCTCTGCTACAGATCCTCTGTACAATTTCTGTGATATGGCCTGGTGTCCTAATGGTAGATGTCTCTGCTACAGATCCTCTGTACAATTTCTGTGATATGGCCTGGTGTCCTAACGGTAGATGCAAGCAGGCAGCAACCGATCTGGTGCTGTGATTGGAATGGACTGGTCACTTTCGTAACTTTTGTTATGAGATTGTGCCAAACAGTCATATATGACTGTTAACGTAATAGTGTTATAAGATCAGTCATTTACAGCCAATATCTGTTCCTAGAGCATATCTGAAGGAGCAGGACCATGGATGATAAAAGCAGATTTACTGAGGACTGTGTTAAACATTCATTGTTTGTGCTTTTCAGTACCACAGCAAATATGATTTGAAATGAGAACGGTCTTACTGTATTTCCCACATTACAAAATATATGCTTCGGTAGTTACAATAGCATGATTATACACAGTTACCACAACTTGATGAAATATATGTTGTTGTTCAGGCATTAGAGATATTTTCCAGGCCTAATTATGGATTGCTGGTCAAGGCCATTACACAATTTGCTGTGATCTTAGTACAGATAATTATAATTAATCTCCTGGCGTGCGGCTGATATACCTTAAACCACACAAATTCATTTAGATTGCCGGTAATCAGAGTGTTTATGAACTTAATTAATACAGATCTAGTGCAGCATAGTGTTTGTGTGAATGGTCACAGGTAGTGCGATAAACAACACACTGTTCAGGACAGTATAGTCACCATAATGTAGTCAGTGCGTGTGGTGACCTCATTTCAAGACTAGACGTAGCCAGTTGAAGAAAGTGCTGTTAGATCTATGTGCCTCGAAGTGTTCAGACAGCATCACAGTACATGTGTGCAACACATAGTTCCATTCAGCTGTCTCTGGCTACAAATTTTATACTTGTCTTCAAAACATATTAAGTTAAAGGGTTTTACTGTGACTAAATTACATGTTTAGTGCTAAATTTATCAAGCGAAGTGTCAAAAACGAATAATATACATAACACAACAACAGACCCATTGTTTGAAAATCAAAAGTCATGCTTATAGGCAAGACAACATTTAGATCTGCATTTACAGTGGCGCGGCCCGTGCTTGAAGGGTAACCTACCTTCATAGCTATTTGTAGCAAACGAGGAAAGTGTCAAAATGCTTATTGCCTAAATATGTTCAGATAGTGTCACAGTTGATGTGTGCAACAGGTCATGCCTTCACTTCACGCTCTAACTGTTGGGATTCGTTGAGAATTGCTGCGAGCCGCTCAGCAGATGATGTTTTCGAAGACGCCATATTTGTTTACTTCACGTTGCGGCGATTATGAACACATAGGTCCTTCGATGATTTTTTTTTTTTTTTTTTTTAGTCACACACACCGCAGAATGAAACACAATAAATTAAGATATTCCACAGAAAGCCTGAACTTTCAATAAAAAATATATAATTGTCTAACTTTGAGTCGGAAACTTGGCTAAATTCGAATAATCGATGTGAACCGGCAACTCACGGAGGGTAGCCAGTAAAACCGTTGAAAACTGATTACATTCATACGCTACCTTGCTTCAGAAGGTCTGGGGGAGACGACCAATGCCGGTTCACTGCTGACGACTGCCTTGAGGTTCAGCCATGTGGATCGATCTTGTTCAACGTCTACACTCTCCACACAAATTTAACAGAACGAAGTACACAACTGACAGAACGAAATACAACTTTAACAGTACGAAATGCTAGCAAGATACGAATCAATAGTAAGCAATAGAAAGAAAACAAGAAAGGCAAGGCCTTCAGGACTCACTTGTGATACACACTTAAAGAAAAAAATAGAAATAAAGACTGGCAAACAAAAATTAGTTTGTTGAAATGTGTTCTCTATATGTTATCATAGCTATATAAAGCTACGCGAAAAAGAATAGAAAAAAAGGGGGGGGGGAGAGGGGGGAGGGGTTCAATGCAGATTCGAAACATGGAGACTTAAAACCTATTATTGGTATGACTGTGAAGATTTTTTTCCTACTATGTTTAAGCCAAATTTGGTATTGGCAGACAAAGAGTTTCCAGAGAAAATGTTAAAGTTTACCACGGACTCACTGACACACACACACACACACACACACACACACACACACACACACACACACACACACACACACACACACACACGCACGCACACACAGACAACCGAACACTGGATCATAAACGAGTAAAGAAATCACGAACTGAGCCAACAGGACTGAAAAACTGAACACAGGCAAGACCGACTCGCGTGTCCATACCCTCCCCCTCCCCTCCCCCCCCCCCCCGCCCCCCCACACCCACACACACACCCCCGCCACCCCCACCCCTACACCCCCTCCGCCACCCCCCAAGAAAGCTGAAAAACATACATGAACTGCCATTTTGTGGAGGAAAGAGTGTTGCAAAACACCAACTGACATATTATCCAACACCTCACGCACATACTGTAGGATCAGTCATGGGTGCTGTACACATTCCTTCCTCTCTTTATTTTTTTTTATTTTTTATTTTTTTTTTTTTACATGGGTTTCTTTACGTTCTCTTTCATTTTCTTCAGTTAAAAATCTTTGGAAACTTTAAAAAGAGGCAGAATGGATAAAGTTGATAAAAAGCTGTGGGTTGTAAAATACCCAGAGTGAGTCTTTATCTTACAACCCCAGAGTTTTACTTACTCCATCTGGTGCTGTTATAGACTCGGCAATCATTTTTCATTTTATCGTTGTACCTTTTAAAGAGGCCCATGGCAAGTTGTTTTTTTTCTCCTTCAGTCTCTCCTAACCCTTTATCAAACCAATCATTGTATTTTCATTTCCTCTACCAGCTGTAGAACCACACAGACACATAACTGAGTAACTGTAACTGAACTGAACAGGGTTATGGCGGGATCAAGTATCGTACAGACTGGCTGTCATAATTATTTGACCAGTTGGCTGGAGGTTGTACTGGACGAAGACCCGCGAAGGTGAACCTGCTGGACTTGAAGATTTCGTGTTGGTGTCCTTCCTAATTTCAGACACTCTCTTCCGTCTGCTTTGTTGCTGGGGACTTTGTTTTCTTTTTTCTTTTCCTTTTTTTTTTTATCATTATTGTTGCTGGGGATTTTGTTAGGGGGGTGTGGGGGGTTCATCATATTTGCTTTTTCCTGTTGCTGCAGAGGATTTTGTTTGGGGGTTTTCATCCCATGTACTTTTTCCTATTGTTGCTGGGGACTGTATTTGTTTTTTCATCCCATATACGTTTTCCTTTTGTTGCTGGGGATTTTGTTGGGTTTTTTTCATCCAACATACTTTTTCCTATTGTTGATGAGGATTTTGTTGGGGATTTCTCATCCCATATACGTTTTCTTTGGGCGACTGTCATTTGGTTTGTTCAGTGTGACAAGAGCGTGGTCTTCAGTGTCTTCCACCGGATGAAGAGGTGCTTTGCCTGTCATACTTTCCTGCAGGAAATTTCGAAATCCACCCAGCGAGAAGCAATGGTACACAATGCGAATCGTGTTTAATAAACAACCATCACCCCTTGCTTCTGCACTGGTTGAAGGAGCTTGAGCAGGTTTGTTCATAATCTCCCCGCCACGATTCGGAAAGTTATAGAAGAGTATAATGTCTTACCTTGTCACGTATTCCCCATTCTAGAATGGACCCCCCACACCCCCTCCATGACATCGTCACCCACCTCATCCTCTTCCTTCGTCATCAAGTATTGAATCATCCAAAGAGCGTCTATGGGTCGGAGTGGTACGACTTTAATTCAAAAGGCTTTGCTGCTGACATGATTATAAAGGCCTGATCTTCAGGTAAAATATTTGCATGCGTCATCAACTGTATTGATCAAAAGTATTTCCTTTCAGTCTTCTTTCGTTAAAGTCCTACATAATTTGTTTCCCTCAAGCCTCCCGTAATCGATCATTGTTTTTTTGGAAAGTACTGCATTTGTGTATCATTTAGAATTGTCCTAGATCTGCTATGATTTCCTATAGTTTGAAAACTCAAGGACTGATCAGCGCGTTGGGTTTATGCGAGAATCAGGTATCTGCTCCTTTGTAGATTGATAGATAGATAGATAGATAGACAGATAGATAGATAGACAGACAGAGCAGATGTGGTGCAGCGTATATGTATCAGTCAGCAGGCTTTGACATCTCCTTGAAACTGAAAACTAGGAAACATATTTCCGCTAAGCAACCTTAAATATCACGTGCACACCGCAGTCCCGGTCTGTTTTATATTTCTTCAAATTTGCTCCAAGCCATATTGCTATTGATTTACTCCAGTTCATCTGCAAACCAGGACGATAAATAGGAAAAGACATAGAAATACATTCATTGCATTCAGCATGCCAGGTTCATGTCTAAAAACCAGAGTTACATCATCACGATAAAGTGCAAGTCCCCCTGACGTAGCAAAGATATCATCATCGAAGTTCCACCAATCTAATCTTCTATTGTCCAAGGATTTTTGCTTCAGTGTTCCTGGTGTGTCCGAGGTTTACTGTTTTACTGTTTTTCCTAGTGTGTCTGACATTCATTGCTTTCCTCTAATGCTTGTATGTCTGGGGTTTATTGCTTTCTTCCAATGTTCCTGGTTTGTCTGAGGGTCTGTGGCAATGGACCACAGCCACAGGAGAGAAAAAAAGAGCAACCCTGTGGGATTCCTGACTCTACAGACCGTCACTCCTAAAGCACTGTGACACATGGCTTGTACAAACAGTCACAGACATGCAGGCACAGTGACCAGAGGCAGAACAGTTCAGCTCACTACAAAAGACCTTTACAACCGTTATGGTGAGGGGTACAATGGTGGCCTTGTGGTAATGCGTCCGGCAAGAGTGCGAGAAAAATCTGTGGATTGTGGATCGATTCCAACACTCGCCTGAACTTTATCACTCCCGTCCACTGGACCTTGATTTGTGGTCTGGATGCTAGTCATTCGGATGCGACGATAAATCGAGGTCACGTGTGCAGCGTGTACTTTGATCACGTGAAAAAACAAGCGGCAACAGTGTAATAGTTCCTGGTGAAATTTTGATGTGAACTCCACTCTGATATTCTCTGTGTGTGTGTGTGTGTGTGTGTGTGTGACAGAGACAGAGACAGAGACACAGAGAGAGACACTGCCTGCAGTTTCTGGCGCTGGTGCTGATAGTGACCATACAGACCAGGTAATTTAGATGAGAATTTGCGTTAGGTACAAATGTGAGCAACAAAATGGTTCTTTTAACGATGAAATAGAATGAATTATGCCGATCACACTGATATAAACTTTACTACTGTAGGGGACCGTTAACGTAAATTATTATATTTTGATCTTTAATCATTATTATTCACACTTCTGGCCGAGAGCGTGTGAGGGAGTTTACAAAAGCACGGAATGCAGCTCGCCAGAAAGGGCTTTGCGCTGGACACTACATGTGACTGACTGCTGCCGCGCTGATGCTGACCTGTACATCTGTGAGAGGGCACTGCGGCAGGTAACAGTTACAGTTCAGAGAGTAAGAGAGCTCTTTTTGGTCAAAAGTAAAAATACATTATTATGTATTTTATACTAAATTGGTAGAAGACGCAAATTTGCTTTTGTAGATGTTTCCATTTCTTACCAGTCATGACATTTCATAAAGAATGAAATCAGTATCATACCAACTGCATAGGTGAATTTACGAAGGCAACACAGGATCATTTAGTACTAAAGTGCTTTTTTTTTTTTGCTTTTTTTTTTTTTTTTTTTTGCATTTTACACGATGCACAAGAAATACTTCATGCTCTGCTTATTAATTTTTTTAATATAAATATATAAATACGTTTTAACCAGGTTTGTTTGGAAGAACAATGTCGGAACGCTGCCCAGATAATTAATTCAGAAAATACGGAAGGCAGATGATGACAAAATCGACCAACATCATGTCTTGATGTGAAAAGAACGGTATGATATACATATTTTTCAACTGTGACTCCTGAACCCTGGCGCAGTAGACGTCAATAATTAATTAGTGTGAGAACGGGAATGCAGCTCGACGGAGTATAAAGGTGGTACACAGAGAGACACACACGCACACACGCGCGCGCAAAAAACAAAAACAAAAAACCGTAAAGGCACAAAAATACACACTGAAGCACACGTTTGCATGTGTTCGCTCACACATGCATACACACATGCCAGGTCAAAAACACACATGCATGCAGACATGTGCGCAAGAACACACACACACACACACACACACACGAGGGCGCATGCACACTCACGCACACGGACACACACACACACACACACGCACGCACGTACACACGAGCACGCACGCACAGTCAAGTACACGCACACGTACACAAAGCGTACGCACACACGCACACGCACGCACACACACACGCACGCACACACACACACACACACACACACACACACACACACAAGGCAAAGGCATGTAGAAACACAGAAGCACACGTATGTGTTTGCGCACACACACATGCATACACACACGTGCTAAGACAAAACCACACTTGTATGCAGGCATACGTGCGTGCGTAAAAACACATACACTCACGAGCGCGCACGCACAGTCACGTACACTCACGCACGCAGACACACACACACACACACACACGTACGCATAAGTACGTGCGCGGGCATGCGTGTTCTTATGCATACACAAACACGTACAAACACAGGCTCTATTTCATTCTCCGTCTGTCTGTCTGTCTGTCTGTCTGTCTTCAGCCCTGATATGGCTTTAGTGATCGGCTGGGCTATAAACAACATGATTTGATTTGTCCGTCTGTCTGTCTGTCTGTCTGTCTCTCTCTCTCCCAAGTCTAATTCCAGATCTCTAGGCGACGATCTTAGAAAGAAAACATTGAATTGTATTGTATTACTCATTTTTGTCACAACAGATTTCTTTGTGTGAAATTCCGGCTGCTCTCTCCATGGAGAGCGTGTCGCTACACTGAGAGTGCTACCCTTGTGTGTGAGAGAGATAGCGTGCGCGCGCGCGCGCTCGCGTGTGTGTGTGTGTGTGTTTCCTGCCTGCAGTTTTTTTGTATATTTTCCTAACAAACTGGATTTTTGTACAGAAATTTGCAAGGGGCAATCCTTTTGCTGCCGTGGGTTCTTTTACGTGCACTTTGTGCATGCTGTGCACAGGATCTCGGTTTATCGTCTCATCCGAATGACTAACGTCCAGACAACCACTCCAGGTCCAGTGGAGGGGTAGAAAATACTGGCGACTGTCCCGGGATTCGAATCAGTGCACTCAGATTC
Source organism: Babylonia areolata (assembly GCF_041734735.1). Taxonomy (NCBI): domain Eukaryota; kingdom Metazoa; phylum Mollusca; class Gastropoda; order Neogastropoda; family Buccinidae; genus Babylonia; species Babylonia areolata. The sequence continues at coordinate 33,906,868 of NC_134889.1, forward strand.
TCTCGCTTCCTAGGCGGACGTGTTAGCTCTGGGCCATCACTCCACGAAGGACGTCAATCACCGGAGGATGGGTGAGGAGTGAGCTCCCTTGCCTGACAACAAATCCCTCCAAATGGCGTGTGACACATCGCTTCTGACGTCTTGATCCAACCCCATTTGACACAATATCGCCTCTGACGTCTTGATCCAACCCCATTTGACACAATATCGCTTCTGACGTCTTGATCCATCCCCGTTTGACACAATATCGCCTCTGACGTCTTGGTCCATCCCCGTTTGACCCAATATCGCCTCTAACGTCTAAGTCCAACTCCCTCCAAATGGCGTGTGACCCAATACCACCTCTGACGTCAAAGTCCAGCTCCCTCTAAATGGTGTGTGACCCAATATCGCCTCTGACGTCGAAGTTCAACTCCCTCCAAATGGCGTGTGACCCAATTTCACCTCTGACGATAAGTCCAACTCCCTGCAAATGGTGTGTGACCCAATACCACCTCTGACGTCTAATTTCAACTCCCTCCAAATGGTGTGTGACCCAATTTCACCTCTGACGTCGAAGTCCAACTCCTGACCTCCACGTGGTGTTGCTGGGGCAACCTGACAGGAGACTAGAGGCGACGTCGGGTCTCTGGCGCCTCAAAACCAGATAGCTAGCTCCGGGCAGGTGAGGCCCATCACCCTGGGATGGTAGCTCATCTAAGGGAAGGAAAGCAACGATTTCAGACCTCTGCTGCCTTGCGGCTATGTCCCGATCTCGGGAAAAGGTTTCGGGAGTAAACCCTGAAAATAAATCCGGAGCAGGAGTCCCTGAGGCAGCTCGTCGTTGACTTCTGGCAACTCCTGCGAGAAGGCGCTAATGCCAAGCTGCATAGGCTCATACCGTTCCCTTGGACTACATCAGTGACGTGGAGAGGGGAGACCTGCTGCATGGGCAACAGCTTTTCTTCCGTGTTCCCCCTGCCCAGGCCTGCACCGTGGAGAGGACACTTCAGCGCTGCTGTAAAGCAGTGACAAAACTCGGCAACAGCCGAGTAGTGAAAGCGTTGGACTCAATATGAGGGTCCCGGGTTCGAATCTCTGTAACGGCGCCTGGTGGGTAAAGGGTGCAGATTTTTTTCTGATCTCCCAGGTCAACATATGTGCAGACATTCTAGTGCCTGAACCCCCATTTGTGTGTATACGCACGCATATCAAATACGCACGTTAAATATCCTGTTATCCATGTCAGCGTTGGGTGGGTCATGGAAACGAGAACATACCCAGCATGCACACCTCCGAAAACGGAGTATGGCTGTCTACATGGCGAGGTAAATAGACACAAAACGGTCACACACGTAAAATGTTACATGTCTGTCTGAGTGTGTATGAATGACGCAGGAAACAAATGACTCCCCAATGGCAGCCATCAATCAGCTCCGCCCAGGTTGGCAGCCTGTTTGTACAAATGACCCTGAGTTTGTAAAGCGCCAAGAGCTTGGTCTCCGACCGAGGATAGGCGCTATATAAGTATTCATATCATCATCATCATCATCATCATCATCACCACCACATCATGACTTCCAAGGCACAGATCCATGGGCATTCATGACCAACGGACGCCAACAAAGATACGTTCCTTATTTGCAAAACCTTTTTAGGAAAAACAACAACATTATGCAGTGTTTATTCATTTACTGATAAACAATTTCAAAAGAAAGTGTTCAAGAATGGTTATCAGGCAGCGTTTCGGGTATATCTAAAATTTTGAGATCATTTTGATTATGAAAGGATTTTGTGTTATTTTGTATCGATAAAAATGGGTTTGTTGGGTCCAGAAACCACAGTTATGGTTAGTTTCAGTTATCTGACTGTCAGAGCCAAAGATGGTTTGAGTGTTTGCTAAAATTGCTAAATACAAATGCTGTTTCAGTGGAGGACTGGGTTTTGTTTTCTTCTGGATCTTTCAGATTGTAACACAGTTGGACGAAAACTATTATATTGCATGACCTCGCATGGTGCGGTTATTATATGACAAACACACTCCGTGATTTTCTTCTTTTTTTAAAAGTAGATCACCGGGGTACTTTAATTCCCATAAAAACCAATTGAAACCAACTAATTCTGATTTGAGCGCTTCAAGCCTAAAATCGTCACCTTTGTGGGGAGACTATGAATTTTCATCAACACTCAACCAAACAAGCAAAGAAATTTCGCGCAGACATGATTTGGAACAAAATGTCTTTTTTAGGTGTTTTCCCAGAGGACAGATACTGTTGCCATGCCACAGCTGCGAAATGAGCGCACGTGTTGTGCAAAGCGTTTGGTAGCTAGAATAAGTAGTGTGGAAGCAAAGATCGTGAAAGGGCATTCGGGATGATGTATAAAATCAACACCACATTGCAGCGTGTTTTCTTCTTCTTTTTTGCATATGTTGTCATAGATATATAAATCATGCCTTAATCTCTCAGCCTGATACCCAGTACAAACAGTGCTCACTTTGCTTTACTGGTATTACCCCAACCTAAACACCGTTTAGTCTCCTGTCTAAACTTGGTGCCACTCAACAGATACAGATAAAAGTTGGATCCACTGGCTGTGAACCACATCATATTAGTCACAGCGTTTGCCATGTCCAGTTCGGCATTGAAATAATCGTCATTATAATCGTCAGAATCTAGCGTCCGTAGGTAGGCATCAAAAATACAGATCGGGAGCGTGAGAATCAAGAAGGCTGCTGAAGTCAGAATTAGAGTCACCGTCATGGGATAGACTTTGTTCATTCCTGATGTCTGTTGATCAATGTTCCCTACCATTTTCCTGGAAAGCTTTATGGACCTGACTAGGTGTGCGATCAGAACAGAATTGCCTGTCAAAAGCAACACAAATGGAAGGATAGAGCCCACAGAAAGGTCAACAAAAATGTACGTGTCAATGAAGTATGTGAATTTCTCTCTAGAAACACATCCGTATTCCAGTGAATATTCAAAAGTATAGAAAAAATGGTGGTTCAAGAGACAAGTCACAACAGGTATAACGGCAATAACGATCTTTCCCCTTCTCACAGTGCACAGAGCGTTAACACGATGAGGTACGACCACTGACGTCACTCGCTGATACGTCATCGACACCAGAAACCAGGCTGATGACAGGCAACTGGTGTACCAGAGAAAATAGGTCACAGTGCACAACAGGTCGAACCGAAAAAAGGACGGCGGCCAGGAGAAAACATTATCCACCCATAACCACAACACTGACGTCAGCAGACACTGGTCAGACACGGCCAGAGCAGTGAAGTACAAAGACAAACAAGCAGTGGACTGTGAAGCCCGCATCCCTCGCATCACCACCACTATCATCACATTGCCGAACGTCCCGAAGACCAGAAGTACCAGAGGCACTGTCGCCCACAGCGTGGCTGTGATGGCATTGAGAAGGTGAGCTGAAGTGGACACTGTCAGACTGCTGTTGTCGCTGATGGGGTGGGTGGAGTTGCCCAATAAAGGAGACGCTGAGGTTAGTGGAAATGTAGTGTTAAGTGAGACAGAGGTCTGTAAAAATGTCGTCCTTTGGGAATGTTCCATTTTTGAAAAGTTGTATGGTTCCAGTCTGTCTGGTGTGTTACAATCATCAGCCACTGTTTCAGAACAATGCGTGCAGTCTTCGCTTTACGCTGTGTTTTTAAACTGGTTTCACCACAGTTGCAATCATGACACACAGTGTGCAGACAGACCCAGGGAAACATGCAGTCCCACTTTTATCATAGATGTCGCAACTTACACTCGCACATATGCACATTTACACATTTAACATACACATATACAAAGACGTGCGCATGCGCACGCACATGCATTTGCATACACAAAACCGTTCCACACACACACACACACACAAATACACGCACGCTTGCACAAGTGTGCTAATGCACACACACACACACACACACACACACACACATACACACACACAAATGCGCGCGCACATGCACACACCCACAAACACACTCACACATATTTTAGATATGCATGTGCACATACACACACACACACATAAATACACGCACGCGCGCATACGCGAGCTAATGCATACTCGCGTGCACACACATGCGCGCGCGCTCGCACGCACATACACACACGCGCGCGCGTGCGTGAACGCACACACACATTTTAAACACACACACACATATTTGAAATATGTATGTGCGCACGCGCACACACACACACACACAATTGTATATTCGTGTATGTGTGTGTGTGCGCGCGCGCGCGCGTGTGCATGTGTATGGTGTACGTGTGTCTGTTTGCGTGTATATGTGTGTGTGCATTTTTGTGTGTGCACACAATAGCATCAATTGCTTTCCTGATCTTTTCATTTTCTGTTCAACAAATTACATTTTTTACCTGGAATCCCTGAAATTAGTTCTGTATACCAACTGTTCCTAGATATAACCTTTTTTTTTTCTTTTACAGATACCATTCTTTTCTTCTTTTTTTTACAGAATGAGGAGCTAAAAGTGAGATTGGTTTTTCTGTGGAGAGCACGAGGTGAATAGAAGAATTTAATGAGGTACTTTGTGGGGAAACCAGAAGTGATTCGCCCATCTTTTGTTTCTTGAACGATCAATTTTTCAAAACAAAAACACGATTGAAGTTATGTCTTGCCAGACAGACAGACAGACATGCATGCATGCGATGGGAGTGAGAGACGGGGCTGAGGGAGAGAGAGAGAGAGGTGGAAGATGGGGGGGCGGGGGGGGGGGGTATGAGAGGGAGAGGTAGAGATCGATGAAGAAACAGTCAGACAAACAGATAGACAGAGAATCAAGAAGTTTAACTTTTCCCTTCCTGCCCTGTGTTTTCTTCATTTGAGCAAAAGCCTGAGGCAGGGAGAGTGGAGAAAGGAAACACGGAGATCGAAAGGCATCCAGAACGGTGCACAGTGCCGGCCTTGGTGTATTTTGTATTTCTCTTTTTGTCATAACACATTTCTCTGTGTGAAATTCGGGCTGCTCTCCCCAGGGAGAGCCCGTCGCTGCACTGACAGTACCACGCCACCCGTTTTATTTTATTTTATTTTTTTATTTTGTTGTTGTTATTTTTTGTATTTTTTCCTGCCTGCAGTTTTATTTGTTTTCCAATCGAAGTGGATTTTTCGACAGAAATTTGCCAGGGACAACCCTTTTGTTGCCGTAGGTTCTTTCACGTGCGCTAAGTGCATGCTGCACACGGGACCTTGGTTTATCGTCTCATCCAAATGACTAGTGGCCAGACCACCACTCAAGGTCTAGTGGAGGGGGAGAAAATACTGGCGACTACCGGTGTGATTCGAAACAGTGCGCTCAGATTCTCTAGCATTCTAGGCGGACGCGTTACCTCTAGGTGGAGGTCAGTGTGATTATCATGTTGCTATTTTTTTTTTCATCGAGGACAGTCTTTGACCTGTGGAATGCGCTCCCCATCGCCAAAAAGTTTTAGATAAGATGCTCTCTGTCACAGGCTTTGGTTCAGGGCAAAAATAACACACTGGACTTGTTCATTTCAAACTCGGTCAGGGGGAACAGGTCAGCCATTTTTTTGGCGGGAAACTGGCTGCAGCCGTTACAACATTGTTACAATATGAAAAACGGTCTTGTTTACATGATCCCTCGATGTCGACAAAGGTCGCCGATGGCAGTGCACTGTCCAGTCAACTTAAGTCGCCAATGGAGGTGAAAGAGTTTTAAACTAAAAAGTAAAACAGTTTGCCAAGTTGAGAAAAAAAAATGAACATAACATGGTATACTTTTTTTTTTCTTTTTTAAAAGGTGGGGGTACAATTAGATTCGTGGATGTGAATTCCAATACACTCCAACAAAAGCAAATACACTTGATGAATGGTTTGATTTTTTATGGCGTTAAGATCAATTGTTGGTTAACAGAGAGCTGCTTAACAGTCACAGCTTGAACATTGATTTGTCATTTGATGTTAACGTCGATTGTGGTTCATTACATTAACTTCCAAACACAGTTACAAGCTGAGAAAGCTGTGAATCCTTGAAAGATGGTAAAGCAACTGACCTTGATGTGCTGTTGGGGATTTCTACCGTTACCCAACACAGGGTATCATTGCTTTTTAGACCAAATATTTCAACCGACTGATACTTTTCCCATTCAGTTGATCTGAATATCTAGTCTAATCCCCCAGAAAAAGCATTTTGATAAAACGACACCAATTGTCTTGACAATCTCTGTGGTTCCCATTGTTAAACATCAGAGATGAATTGTATTGTTACCTGAATAAGCAAATATTCTGCTCAATAGAGGATAACAATTTGATTTATCAAATCCTGGCGGGTTTTTACCTGATTATAGTATTGCTGATTACATCTGTCACTCGCATTGCTGATTACATCTGTCACTCCCATTGCATTAATTGAGATGTACCAATTCACGCAGAAAAGGTTATATGTTGTGTTTGTCGACTTTATAATAATAATAATAATAATGGTACTTATATAGCGCTAAATCTTGTGCATAAACAAATCAAAGCGCTTTCGCACCAGTCATTCTCACGCAAGCATAACTCTAAAAAAAAAAAAAAAAAAAAAAAAAAAAAAAAATCTAAAAAGACAAGGAAGAGGCAGGTTTTCTCATACCATAAATGCAGTTACCGGCGATATTCGTGATGGTAAATATCGTACTGTTCCAACTCTTGATCTGACAGAAATTTTGTTATGACAGTTGGCTGACAATGGACATCTCTTCTGTTACGGGTTTCAATGCTTTCTGAATAATAAGTTATCTTCGATAAAGGTAAAGATATTGTTTTTTGTCGTAGATGTTGCACTGCAGTAAACGAAATTGAAAATAATTTGACATTCCTATAAAAAATTATTTTTTTTTTTTTTTTTAAACCCGTCCCTCTCATTTACATGACTTGTGAAGAAAGAGCAGCCAAAGCCAATTGTTTGCAATCTAAGATTACTGTGGTCTCTCAATGAAAAATGTCCAAAACAGTTCTTTAGAGTTTTCATTCGTCAAGTAGGCTACAACCTATGTTGTCTTAAAAGCTCTAATGTTTGGGGATTAACTGCCAATCAAACAGCAATTGAAACACTGCATTTAGTTTGAAATGAATGAACAATGAGGCCAGGATAACAAATGATCCACAAACAGCAAAGAGTGGTAACTCTATTCCCAGAGTACATGGTTTCAAGTCAATGCTGCTTATGCTACTGATTCTGCTACCACACAGGTAAAATAAAAGGTACATTGGAACAAACTCAGGCACTTGCTCAAAGAAGGAAGCTCCGGGCTTGTCCTTATACCGATCATTTGACATGTGCACACAGCGGCAATGACAGAAGAAATGTGCAAAAACAAATTAGTTTTTATTCAAGACTGGTATAGCCTTTTAATCCTGAATATGCTACACAGAATATATGGACAGTACAGAACAAACACATGGCTGCCTCGGTGGGTATTGTGTGTGTGTAAGATAAGATAAGATAAGATAAGATAAGAATAACTTTATTATCTCCACCTGGAGAAATTTGGTCAGGTGCATTATCACAACATAGACAAGTTAACAACATGGGGACCATAACTGTAAAAGCCAACAACAGCCCCAACAAATATTACGAAGATACAAATGTAAAAAATATCACATACATAGTTTCATACATACATCCACACACTGCAGGTAATAACTAGTATTCTTAATGTAAAAACAGAAAGAATTAAGAAACATTATTTGAATATAATTATAAACATAGCCTACTATACTGCACATTGATTATAATAGACAGATAAGATAAGAATAAAGATGAATTGCGGAAAACCACAACCAGATAATCAGCACACACCCGCACCGCACCCCCACCCCACCCCACACACGCAGATAACTTGATCAAACAAGAGTAATAAACATATGTTCTCAAATAAAAGCATTTCACATATTCGCTTTTAAAAACATTGCAATTAATGTGTGTGTGTGTGTGTGTGTGTGTGTGTGTGTGTGTGTTTCTTTATTTTCTTCTTCTTTTTTTTGATACTTGATATGAATGAGCAATGAATCCAGATCAACTGATTAACAAATGGTAAAGAGTGGTATCTCTCTATTCACAAGGTACACAACTTCAAGTCAATTACAACTTATGCTACGAATTTAGCTAGCACACAGGTAAATAAAAGATACATTGGAACAAACCCAGACACTTCCTTAAAAAAAATGGAAGCTCGGCTGTGTGTGTTAGTTCGTTTATTTGCTCTGAAACGACTGTGAAATTATTCAGACACGAACTATACTTATTCATCGGTAATCAGGAAGCTGTCCAATTTATATTCAAATATTTTCGAGATGCATAATTGTCCATTCATTATTCAAACATTTTCGAGATGCATAACTGTCCATTCATTATTCAAACATTTTCGAGATGCATAACTGTCCATTCATTATTCAAACATTTTCGAGATGCATAACTGTCCATTCAATATTCAAACATTTTCGAGATGCATAACTGTCCATTCATTATTCAAACATTTTCGAGATGCATAACTGTCCATTCAATATTCAAACATTTTCGAGATGCATAACTGTCCATTCATTATTCAAACATTTTCGAGATGCATTAAATACACAATACAAGGTATGAAGAATGTCATACAACTGTTTACCATTGGCATGATACACAAATATGTTGCCTCCTTGCTGCAAGAATTAAAATGACTGGGTAGACGTTATTTGCTTTGCATTATCCATATAATATGTAGATATACAGAAAATATGTGGTACTGAGGACTTCAATGTTTTTCTCATGACGGACGCCCTTGAAGAATATGCCAGCACAATTAAAAATGGACGAAAAACCATCATTAACCTTTGCTCCACAGATGACATCAGTGGCATGGGAGGTAGTGGGCAAGAACTTGCCAAGCTTGTTGAAAGACGGAATGAAAGAACGACAAAATATAGCATGGAAATCAGTAACGAGAAAGCTCGCCACAACGTCACCATCAGCGCTGCGTGTCCAGGGACAGTTGGGAACCATTCAACAATTCACTTACCTGAATTCCGTCATGAAGGATCCAAATCAGAAATTCTCTCGAGAGTAGCAAAGACAATATCCACAATGAAACCTGTGTGGAAAGACAGCATCATCTCTGAGAAACACAAGATCACTGGTGTATAGCTCATTCCTGCATGCATGCGAGGCATGGACCTTTACGGCGGGTTTGGAAAGAACCCAGGCTGTGGGAATGAGGTGTAATATCAAGATACGAAACATCCGATTCATTTAACACGTCACCAATGAAAAACCATCAAGCAGCATATTGGACACATGAAATGTGAAAATCTGTTGACATCGGTTAAGAAAAGAAAATTTGGTTGGTGCTGCCACATAACAGGATTCACTGACCTTGTTCCAACAATCATCCAGGAACTGATGAGGGAGGGAGACGGCGTGGAAAACAGGGAGAAAATAACTATGGACAGACGGCACTGCAGAATGGACGGGAAAACTGTTCACAGACACTCCAGCTTTGACGCACAATCGACAGACCAGGGGGAGTCTGGTGAACAGCTCTGTGCGGTGTCTCAGTCACACTTTAATAATAATAAGAATAATAATAATCATAAAGTACATTTTAAGACGCTTATCCCCTTGGAGAGCTCTAAGTGCCATTACAATTTATATATATATATATATATATATAAAACATTAAAAGGTTTCATCACTTAAAATCTATGGCGTAGGTCACACCTGGTGTTAACGTATTCAGTCAAATGAAGTTTGTAAAGGTGGGTCTTAAGCCTAGCCTTAAAGGCTGACAATGTGGGAGCCTTTCTAAGTGTCTGGGAGAGTGTGTTATAAGTTGAAGGACCAACAAATGAAACAGAACGTCTGCCATAGTTCTCTAGATGGAATCGGGGAATGGCGAGGTGACCAGCATTTGAAGACCGCAATGATCTGGATGGCACATGCAGGGTCAAGAGATCAGAAATGTATGCAGGGGACTGACCATGAAGGGAACGGTAACAGAGTGTTGCTAATTAATTTTATACTCCACACGTGCACGCACTGGCAGCCAGTGAAGTTGCCTGAGAAGTGGTTTGGCATGGTCAAATTTACGCTTTGCGGAGAACGATGCGTGCCGCATGATTCTGGGCTTTCTGAAGCCTCTCAAGCAAGCAGTCAGGGGGACCAGCAAACAGTGAGTTACAGTAGTCCATTCTGGACAACACAAAGGCAGACATGTGTTTCTTTGCAGCCTCTACAGACAGAAAAGGACGAATATGACGAATGCGGGGCAGTTCTAAATAAATGGATTTGCACAGCTTGTTTATGTGGCTTTCCATGGTGAGAGAACAGTCAATATGCACGCCTAGATTGCAGACAGTTTGGGAAAACTCAATTCGGGTGCCATTGAGAGAAAATGAAGTACAGTTTGAGACCATTTTGAGTTTGTGACCTGTTCCAACTGCCATGACTTCAGTCTTTTCATCATTCATATTAAGCTTATTTACAATCATCCACTTCTTCACTGATTCTATCGTCTCCTGTGCCGTTTCAAAGACTTGTGAGAACTGAGCAGGAGGGGCAAAGAGTTAATGAAGAAGAAGAAGAAGATGATGCGGTTTTGGAGTTTTAGAGTTATACGTGCGTGAGAATGACTGGTGCGAAAGCGCTTAGATTTGTCTATGCACAAGATTCAGCGCTATATAAGTACCATTATTATTATTGTTATGAAGATGGTGATATGATGATGGTGGTGGTGGTGGTGGTGGTGGTGGTGAAAATTTCCCGAAGTAGTAAAGGAAAGAGTAATTAATTGACTGATTTTTTTTTTCAATGTGGCAAAGGGAAATAATAACGAAAGGTGGCGAAACTTTTCATTCATCTTTTAAATCTAGGAAACATTCAGTGTGTCCCAGTATCTAGCTGACTTCGGTCTGTCCAAAAAATGTGAACTAGGTTTAGATTAGGAGTTTCATAATTACGAACGCAGCCAATCAGACATTCAAAGAAACACATCACTTGACTGTCCATTTTGTTGGGACATGAATGTCCTTTTGTATTTTCTTGACCACAATATAGATATCTCGGTACACATATCATGCCTAACAAATATTACTACTGTCTCGCCGCTTTCGAACTGTTATTACTGCTTTTTTGTGAAATTAGTTTTTTTTTTAAATAATAATAAAAACACGTAGACAAAACCAAGCTTTGTATGTGGATGATTCAACCAAAGATGATGGACAGACAGTACCGTGTACATGCTGATGCTATGTAATGAAGCATGTCCCTATGTACGATGTGCGCCAACTTGTGTTTGCTCATTTAGTGCATGCCTGTAACATTTACACATCCCTACCCCTCCTCCACCTCCCCCCTCAACCCTTCTCCCCCCCTCTCTCTCTCCCGGCCCCAGCCCTCCTAACATTCACATTTCAGTATGTGAAGACGGGCTCAATAGCCGAGTAAAAAAAAAAGCGTTGGACTTTCAATCTGAGGGTCCCGGGTTCCAATCTCGGTAACGGCGCCTGGTGGGTAAAGGGTGCAGATTTTTCCGATCTCTCAGGTCAACACTTGTGCAGACCTACTAGTGCCTGAACCCACTTTGTGTGTATACGCAAACAGAAGATCAAATGCGCACGTTGAAGATCCTGTAATCCATGGCAGCGTTCGGTGGTTTATGGAAACAATAACATACCCAGCATGTGCACACCCGAAAGCGGAGTACGGCTGCCTACATGGTGAGGGTAAAAACAGTCATACACGTAAAAGCCCACTCGTGTACATACGAGTGAATGTCTGAGCTTCAGCCCACTTCCTCTATGTTTGTCGCAACTTTCCGGCTTTACTAACTTGTAACAGAAATGTCAAAAGAAACTCTGGTGAAATATTTTCGGCAATCACTCCGGACAAGTCCATTTCTTTCGACAATTTGTGACTGGGGATCAAACGCGCATCACCACTCCGAACATTACAAGATGTTCTTGTGTCCGGGAGCGTGCGGATTTGCCCACGGCCCGATGTGTGTGTGTGCGTGTGTACACAGATTCACACAGACAGACTCCAGGAAATGATGGTTTATTGGTTCTAATTTACAGGCAATTTTGGACAAAATCAAAATACCCTGTGGTTTAAGCAGTAACGTACTGAATGTTCAATAGACAGAATGCACTTATCCTCAATCCCAAAAAGCATCATTATCCCGATAGATAAATGAAAGAAAAGACGAAAGTTACATATCCAATTTGTAGACCAATAATTCCTTTACTAATTATGATTTCAAACAAAAGAAAGAACTGTAAGCATTTCCGCGTGCGTGTGTATGTGTAGGTTATATACTTTATGGCTTATTTGAGCTTTTAGTTCATTGCACACTGTTTGAAATTGGACGGTTTATAGTGGGATTTTTTTAATAGCTTTTGTACATGTTTGCTACCACGTTTTTGTGTTATTCTCCATATCCTATTATTGTTCCTTTGTCATCATGTTTTTGCAGTCATTGTAAAGCTCCTTCAATTTCCATCACTAATATTGTAATTATTATCAACTAAAGTTTAACCTAGCCTAGGCTACTTTAGGGCCCGGGGTATAAACTGGCCAGGGGTAGGGTTCGCTTGTTACAGCCGGTGCTGGGTGTTTGTCGTCGTTTTGTCAACTGATTGCGTGACCACGTTCCTGCAGCTAGCTGTGCTTTCTGACTGTCAGACACGATAGGGCTTTGGGGAGCTGTGCTACCCCTTCTCCTTGATATTCGTTCCGCAGTGGTGACATATTTAGACGGTAACACTCTTTTTTCAACATATAATTAAATCCTCACACATTCACTCACATAGTGACTCAACATTTTTTTCAGCCAGAGCAGGTACGCAGATGTGCATGCAATGTGTCGAAACAGCAAATGACTCATCACGCAGATCTGCATGCCGTATTTTCTGTGCAGGCCGTAGATCCGCGCATATGTGCGTGGTACGTTGTTACAGGTGGACAGCAGACTGGCAGAGTGTACAAGAAGTCTGCTACCTCGACAACACACTGTGCAAGAATGGATTGTTGGACGTTGAATTTACCAAGCACATCGCTAAGGCCAGCAGCTCCTTTGGCAGGCTGACTCAACGACAGTGGCAGGAAAGTGGCACCCAGTTGTCAACCAGGATCACAGTGTACAGGGCAGTGGCCACACTCCCCTGTTGCTGTGAAACGTGGACACTGTACTGCCACCACGTCTGACTTCTGTAAAAATTCCATCAGCAGTGTCTTCACAGAATATATGACACCACGTGGCAGGACATGGTAACAAACTCAGAGGTGTTGGTGAAATACTTGCTCACAAGGGCAGAGTGCTTGTTGACCCAAAAACCAGCTGCCGTGGTCAGGCCATGTTGTCTGCATGGAAAACAGCAGAATCCTGAAATGTTGCTGTGGGGCCAAGGACGACCTGAGGTGCTGTGGCCCTACCCAACCTGAGGAATGGTATTGACCCTTCTTCCTGGTAAGTGACATTCAAAGACCGTAACAGGGGGCTGAACATTTTGTAGGCACGTTTCTGTTTCAGTTTCTCAAGAAGGTGTTACTGCGTTTGGACAAATGATTATATGCACTTTACCACATCTCTTAGGCAGATGCCTGACCAGCAGCGCAGTGCTTACGCAGGGCTTGCATTGATGCATATATACATGTTTGTACATGTCAGAGTGGATTTTGTTTTGTGCATAATTTTGCCAGAGGACAACACTCATGTTGACATGGATTCTTTTTCAGTAAGCAAAGTGCGTGATGCACACAGGACCATTGTTTATTGTCTCGTCTGAATCATTAGATGCACATTTTGATTTTCCAGTCGAAAGTGGGAGAAAGGTCTAGACCAGGATTTGAACCCAGGCCCTCACGGTCACTGTATTGGCGTCTTAACCATTCTGCTGCCGCCTTCCTCCACGGTTAGGCAAACACACGAACTTCTCCCCAGAACAAACTGGAGTGGCGAATCAAGGGACTGTGCCCCTTACTCTGCTTTGTTATCTTTCCTCATGCTGACGAGAGATTCCGCCACATTGAGTGATGGGATTGTTGGATGTCATCTACAGTATAGGGAATCTCTGGTTTTATACACAGCGGTCCACTATCGGGTATGATCATACCACTGTTCAGAATGACTGATATCCAGCACAGGTGTCTCACGTTCAGTGACTCAAGCCCAATGACGTACTTTCACACAGATGGAGGCAGCACCACAGTCAAATTCGTAATCGATTTCTTCCAATAGTCCGTCACAAGTAAGCAGTACATGGTTGACGAGGCAGGCAACGCCAAATAGATTGAACATGAGATCATTGGCATGTAACACACAACTTGAATGGCTGCTGAACTACTTTGGCGGACGAAAAATAGACAAGAGGGAAATCCTTTGTGGCTCAAGTGTGCACTCAGGCGGCCAGGACTGTATCTCTGTTCACACGGGACAACGACAGGGTTCGGCAGCCACTCTGGTGCTGGAGCAGTCCTCTTCAGGAGCTCCAGACAATGGAGGAAACCCAGAAGGTTATTGGGCAGCACCATCCATGTTGTGAAAGCACCAGGTCCAAATGGAATGCCCCTAGAGATCTTCAGACAGGGAGGAGAAACCACTGTTGTCAAACTTGTCAAGCGTATGCAGCAGTTCTGGGAGGAAGGGTCAGTGCAGCAGGACTTCAAAGATGTTATCCACCGCTACAAGAACAAAGGGGACAGTGCATCACGTGACAACAAAGGCTTTTCACTGTTGTGCATCACAAGGAAGATCTCTGCCCGTGTCGTCCTGAATGGCATCATACACCACCTTGGATGATGTGGTCTCCCTGAGGCAGTGTGGTTTCTGGAGCAACATGGGCACGACTGACATGATCTCTGCAGTTCAACAATTACATGAGAAATGTTGTGACCAGAATCAGAACCTCTGCTTCATCTTCATTGACTTGACACAGGCATATCACACCATCAGCTGGAAAAGAGTGTAGGATATTCTCTCCAAGCTTGGATGCCCACTGAAATTTGTCTGGATCATCCAATCATTCCACAACGCCATGATGGCCGCCGTAAATGAAAACTTTGATGTTTGAATTGATTCCCAGTCCCCAACAGCGTCAAGCAGGCTTGTGTTTTGACTCACGCCCTCTTCAGCCTCAGATTTGCTACCACGTTGCTCTCCAGACTGGTACTGGGGACACAGCCTGTTACAGATGTGATGGTCGCTATTGAGGGACTTCCTGAACGCAGATGACTGTGCTCTTGCAGCACTGAACGGACCAGACATGCAAAAACCTGCCAGCTGCATCAGCAAAGGCCCTTGGGTAATCATCAGCCTGCAAAGACAGAGGTAATGCTCAAGAGTGAAACCAGGCCTTGCCCCTGCAGAACCTCAAATCGAAATGGAGGGCACAACTCTGAGCAATGTGGAAAATTTGCTTTTCCACACTCGTGTGTGTGTGTGTGTGTGTGTGTGTGTGTGTGCAAATGGAAGATATTTGTTGGATTTCTGTACATAAACACTAGAAAGGACGTGACACGATTAGATCCAAAAGGTGTTTCAATCAAAAATTAGAATTATTGATGTTAAGTCACTGGTGTAAATTACATGACGGTATTGATTTGACAAGTGGGGGGGGGGGGGGGGTATGGGGGGGGGGGGGGTTGCAAACCCACGAGGTAGACATGAGTGTATTGCTGATTTACTTATTCACAAAGTGAGGTTCTGTTAGACCCATCATATAGGCTTAGATCTTATTTTAACAAAGGGTAAAACTCCCGTAGCCTTTGACGTAAGAAGGAGAAGGAACAGAAGAAGCGCTATAACATAAGCATCAGGATGTTGTAAGCACTGTACAAAACCCAGTCATAATAATAATGATAATAATAATGGATACTTGTTGAGCGCTTTCCTCTCAGAAAGAGAGCTCAAAGCGCTTTAAGATAAACACAAAACACACACACACGCGCGAGCGCAATAACTTGAAAAGAAAAAAAAGGAAAAAAAAAGATTTGACGCACAAAACCATTTCATAGTCACACACACACACACGCACGCACGCACGCACACACGTGAGGAGTTCCATGGATTATAACTGAAATGTCATTGGAAAGGGATGGAAGGTCTATGTGTAGGCGTTTTCAAAACGATGTGTTTTCATACCAGATTGAAATGAGGAAGAATGGCGAAGATCGTGAGGTAAACTGTTCCATACAGATGGAGCTGAGCAAGAAAAGGAAGGATCACCAAAGGATTGGGTTTTAACACGGGGAGCAAGTAGCCAACGTGAATCAGAAGATGATCTGAGTTGTGAAGGTTTGTAGGTTTGAATGACTTCTCCTCAATACTGAGGAGCAGCACATGAAACGGAGTTGAAGGTAACAGTCGCAACTTTATACTGATGCGGGCACAATCTGGTAACCAGTGAAGAGAATGCAGGAGATGAGCGATATTGTCAGTCTTTTTGGTTCTAAAAATTAACTTTGCTGCTGCGTTTTGAACTTTCTGGAGTATATGTATTAAGTACTGAGGACGACCAATGAGGAGTGAGTTACAATAATCAGGTCTGGACAAAACTGTAGGACACAAACTGATTCCTACCTTTCAACTGCAACACCAACAATATACGCAGAGACAGTGAAATTGGATCCCTGTGGCACGCCAGGGCAGCTGTCCACATCAAAAGTCCACATTTCGCCAAAAGGTAGAAAGACTAAAGGCAATAGGCCCAAATCGAGTAGAAAAAAAACAAAGCCCAAAAATGACGTCAATTTCTTATACAATGACGACATGAGAAATGACGTAAAATCTAAACAAAAGACACTTCTCCACTCAAAAAACAACTCGAATGAGAATGGCAACGTGAAAGAACTTACCAACACCCTAATTCTTCATGATTCAATCATGAATGGCGTAGAAAAAAATCGGCTTGGACACTCCTATTGGTTCCATGCATCAAAGAAACGAACCCTCACAGTGAGTGCTGTGCAATAAAGTGTTTCATGTATTTTCCCAGACACACTTTAAGTCCACACAGGCATGTACACAACAGTACTTCTAATAATATTATTAAGACACTCTCTCTGCCCAGTCAACCCTTACTTACCAGACTCAGTGCAGGGTCATTCCCACGGCTACGTAAACATTCCTTCTTGCTCGCTTGCAAGGGCAAGGTCTTCCCAGATGGTGGCGTGGATAGGGCGCACACAGACGTTCACGTTCTGTTACCGTATGTAGTTAGGGGTCAGATACGCACTTTTTGGTTTTCGGATTCGTTCCTCAGTCGTCTGCTTCTTGTCCTCGTTGTTTTGATGCAATGGCTCTTCGTAAACAGCGCCCTCTACCAGTTTGGTCGGGTTATGACCCTTGATATCGCTTCTGGGTTACAGGTCACTACGGGACCATTCGTCGTGTTTCACTACACTCTCCCTGGCTTCATGATGAAAGATCCTTGTTCAGGAGAGCCAGTGAGGAAAGTGAAACACAAGTTAGGTCCCCTGATTTTCTTCATACCCAGAAGCTACCATTCTGGAGGCACTCAGTGGGGCTCACTGGAAGAGTCGGAGGGCGTTGCTGGTGGTTTTTCTCCAACGCCTCCGCCGACATCTGAAGGTGAGCCACCACGCATTCCGCCACTGAGTAGAGATGGCTCGGTGCAGACCACTTGTCCCCTTCGGCCAGGAAATACGGGGCATCTGTCTCTAGGAGGATCCTGTCTCGGTTCAGACCCTTTAAAGCCTGAACTTGGGTCTCATTGAATGTTTTGGCCACTCGAGTGAACCAAAAGTACACGTTGGGGAAGATCCCGAACCACTGATCCCGGGCATAAGAGTCACCCGTGAAGCAGTGAAGATAAATCTTCTGCGATCTGGACACATGTCACTTCACCAGGTGAAGCATGTAGAGGTAGGCCTTCACTCCACTATCATCGGGGATCCCTCTGCAGTGAAGCACAAGCACATGCCTCAACTCCACCATGGGGAGCAACTGCTCCAGCACATCTGCTGGGAGGCTCATGAATGCCGTGGTACCGAGTGATTGATTCTTATCTCACCAAAGCCTAATACTCGGGTGGATTGGATCAACTCCCTCAGGTTTCCAAAGGCTTCATGCATGTATGCCTTCGGAATTCAGCTACAATGTTTTGGATGGAATCCAACTGCAACCACATATCCCTGGGAAAACTGGCCAGTTGTTCCCGTGAAGGATAAGTGTAGGGGTTGCAGAAGAAGGCACAGGTACCCACAAGCTGAATTTCTTTGCTGGAGTACACTGACGTGCCGTCCAATACTGCTTTCAAGCCAGCATCCTTGGGCAACTGCATCCTGTTGGATGTTTGGTCCAGGTGGAAACGTGAGTCGAAGGCATGGGGCCTATGCCGTCTCACCTCCAGCTGTCTCACCTGTTCCGGAACTGGGTATGCCTTCCTGAGATACTCTTGTTACTCAGGCTCCAACTGAGCCACCGACAGCAACACTACCTTCCAGTGAATCAGAACAGCTACTGAGTTCACCGGGTACAAGCGAAATTCACAAGGCATCAACTTTCCCAAATAGGTGCAAAAAACTCCACCAGCTCCTCCAAGGTTCCCAGGTGCCCCAGCAGCCAATGAGTAACCTGTCTCAGGGGAAGCCAAGAAACCATTCAACGTCTTTGGAGTTCGTTGGGACTGGCCAGTCAGCCACTGTTTGCTTGTGCCGGTCTGACAGCACCATCTTGTTGTGACTGACGATCCTTTCTTGGAACTCCACTTCTGGTTGAAACAGAAGACATTTCTTTGGCTTCAACTTCATGCCATACTGGCGGAATGTGCCCAGTGCTTCCCTTAAGAAAGCAAGGACAGTCTTCCACGTCAGACCTTGCAAGATTAGGTTGACCACTCTGGAGAAGGTAGCCGGATCATTTCTTAGTCCAAACTCCATTCTTTTGTGTTTGAAGAGGCCATATTTTGTCAGGAACGCTGTTTTTTCCTGTCTGATTCCTTGACCTTGACCTGCCAATACACGTTGTTGGCGTAGGGCTTTGAGAACCACAAGCTACCCGCTAGTGTATCCAGACAGTCTTCAACGAGGGGGAGAGGGAAAGTATCCTTCACTGTCACTTCATTCAGCGCCCGGAAGTCGATGCACCAACGTACAGATCCGTTTTTCTTTCGGATCAGTACTGTGACTGATGCCCACTCCGAGACAGACACCCGCAAAAAGCATGTTTTTCAGGTGTGCCTCTTCCTCTCCAGCAAATACTGTCAGAGTGCGGTGCATTCTCTGCTTACTGGGTTTCGCGTCCCCAGTGTCAATGGAATGTTCAATTTCTGTGAAGTGACCCAAGTCGAACGCATTTTTTGCAAATACGTCTCCAAAATTACAGAGGGGATCTTTCAACAGCACCTTTTCGTTATCTGTCAAAAACTTGCTTGAGTTTTTTTGGGTTTTTTGTTGTTGTTGTTGTTGTTTTTTTCAACATTTTTTAAATTCCCAATCATTCACCCATCCATTCCACAGATCTTACATTCATTCATCAACATCTTTCTGCTGTGGTCGTTATACAGGGTTACCTGCAAATGGACAAGAAAAGAGAAATGAAAAGTGTCATGGAAACATGCAACAATGTTGGCAATGACATGATGTTGTAAAATGCATAGAGCTTCAAGAATATGCGCTGTAGTGAAACATCGTAATAAATACATAAACAAATAAGTAAATAAATAAACATTTCTTGAGACAATACGGATAAATTATGTGACGGATGTCCTCATATTCTTTTTAAAGAAATGCTATATGAATGTATTACTGATTTTTTTTAATTAAAAAAAAAAATTATTTATTTATTTATTTAACTTTTTAAAATAAACTTGCTTGAGTTCTCTTGGAGCTGATGAAGATGTTCTGGTACTTCCCTTTTCTCTTCTGGACTGTGGCTGTCTTCTACTGACTTTCCTGCATTGCAGGAAGGGATCTTATTTTGCTCTGCAATGCCTGACTATTTTTCAGTGGTCTCCCTTTGGTTAGCAACCTCCTGTATTTCATAGGCATTCCCCAGGAGCTGTCCTTCCTTGATTGACCTATACTTGTCACTAAGCTTGACTATGCACACTATGGGATCAGTTTTAAATTTTCTGATGACTCGTAGTATCAGCAGATCCATTGTGCCTGTGGATTCAATAGCATAGTCCTGCAAGAGGAGTCATGAGATTTCAATGGTCAGTTTGGCAAGTACGGGTTGAAAATTTTTAGAAAGATATGAGGGTGTGGTATTACAGTTCAGGCACTAAAAGCATAGACTGGCAACTTTGTATTCAATTCTGGCTTGAACAGGCAGCCAGTGAAGTGCCTGCAGGAGAGCAGCAGAACTCTCACTTCAAGACTTCGTAAGGACGAGTCGAGCTGCACTATTCTGTATTTTCTGGAGCTTGTAGAGTTTATGATTGGGATGGCCAGCCAGGAGAGAATTGTGATAACCTAGGCAGGAAAGTGCAGATTTTTACTAATCTTTCGAAGCTGGAAGTAAATAACTTTCAAAGGCGGTTCACATGTGTTTCCATCATGAGAGATGTACACTGTAGAAAGTACTGGCCCCAGGACGGAATTATGTGGTACCCCTTATCTGGGCACAAATGGAACAGACTGATTTCCATTTACAAGGACAGACTTTGTACGACCTGATAAGAAAGAACAGAACCATTTCAGAATAGTGCCACCGGGTCTGAACACAGCACACAACCTTCTGACCATAATGTCGTGGTCTATTGTCAAATGCTGCAGGAAGGTCCAGCAGTGACATAATGGACACCTTGTCTGCATCAGATGCTTGCAACAGGTCACTGACATCATGTAATAAGGCCGATTCCGTGCTGTCTCTTTCTGTACGCTGACTGAAATGGCTCCAGGAGACACTGGATCTCAAAGTGTTTCTTAAGCTGGCGGAGCACAATACGTCCTAGAACTTTTGACAGAAATGGGAGGTTCGACACTGGTCTATAGTTTTTCACGTTTTCAGGGTCAAGACCAGCTTTCTTTTAAATGGGACGCCTCAAGGTATGCATGAAGAGCTGTTGGACAGCACCTGAAGTCATAATGATAATAATAATAATGGTATTTATATAGCGCTGAATCTTGTGCAGAGACAAATCAAAGCGCTTTCGCACCAGTCATTCACACGCATGCATAACTCTAAAACTGGAGAAACTGAAGACAAGGAAGAGGCAGGGAAGGGAGGCTATTTTGGGAAGAGGTGGGTTTTAAGGCCAGACTTGAAAGAGCTGAGGGTGGAGACTTGATGAATTGAAAGAGGAAGTTCATTCCAGCTGCAATGTCCAGAGACAGAGAAAGAACGGCGGCCAACAGTCGAGAGCTTGAATCTGGGTATGCGTAAACAGAGTGGATCCGAAGCTGATCCTAGTGAGCGAGATGGAGTGTAGAGGTGAAGGCAGCCACAGAGATAGGAAGGGGCTGATTTGTGAATATATTTATAACATTGAGTGCTGATCTTGTACTTTAGTAGAAGTCAGGGATATATCCATGATTATTATACTTTGAAGTAATTCTAGACACTGGTAGATCATAAAATGTGGGATAGGGTCAAGACTGCATGATTTCTCTGTCATCTTGAGGATGACATCTTTGATCTGGTCCTCAGTAACCTTCTAGAAGGTAGTGAACCGTATCCCACTTAAAGTATCAGGTTCGCCAAGACCAACTGGAGAATCTGGGCTACTTCTTATCATCTTGATTTTACTAGTGAGGTAATCAATAAGTTCACCGGCTAGATTTTCAGAAGGTATATTGCTGGGCAGAACAATTCGGACATCTTTCCCCTATCTTCTGATTGGCCAAGTGAAACAGTACTCTGGATGAATCAGCGACAGTAATTCTGTCGCACACTTTTTTCTTCTTTTGTTTTTTTCTTTATTTATCACGGATCATAACATTACGTAAATGAGCATAATTATATATGTTTGAAAATTTCCAGACCAGGTTTCGCTACTTTAGCCCAGCAGAACGACGCTGTTGTTTTGCCTGCTTGATTTCAAGGGACATCAATGGTGCATGTATGCGATCGAACACACGACGCATTATCAGAGGGGCATTTACTGATAAACAAGGACAAAAGAAACTGCATGAATGGTTATCAAGCAGTGTTTTAGATATGCCTAAAACTGAGATCACTTTGATAAAAACAGATGTTTTGTTATTTTTTAAGGAACAAATTGGTTTGTTGGGCACACGAGCCACAGTGATGACTGAATTATCGCAATTATCTGGACAGAGCTGAAGCTGTAAGTGTTTGCCAAGCTTTGGCGGTGATTTGATTCTAAAACTAGTACTTTAATTCAGATCACATCTCAGTGACGTAAACAGAAAAAAAAGTATGGCAATGGTATGACTGTGTTTGATTCAGTTGCCATGGTAAACTTTTAAACAAACATAAGTGACCTTTCTCATTCCTTGATTACACCCTTGTACTTTCATGGCTATATAGACAAACATGAGTCAACTTGTTGTGTTTTGTGCAGTCAAAGTCTAAACTCATCAGCATTTTGAGGAGACTGTAAACTAATTAACACTTAATTAACCAGCCAACCAATCACCCTCACGAACCATCCAGTCATGTGTTTTCGGAGAACAGTAAAAATTGTCTGGAGCCTGGTTTCGTTTGGTGTGTTGCCCATGGGGCACTCTGACTGTGACACTGACTGCTACAGAATGAGTGTGTGTGTTGTACATGGGGCACTCTGACTGTGACACTGACTGCTACAGAATGAGTGTGTGTGTTGTACATGGGGCACTCTGACTGTGACACTGACTGCTACAGAATGAGTGTGTGTGTTGTACATGGGGCACTCTGACTGTGACATTGACTGCTACACAATGAGTGTGTGTATTGTACATGGGGCACTCTGACTGTGACACTGACTGCTACAGAATGAGGGTGTGTATTGTACATGGGGCACTCTGACTGTGACACTGACTGCTACAGAATGAGCGTGTGTGTTGTACATGGGGCACTCTGACTGTGACACTGACTGCTACAGAATGAGTGTGTGTGTTGTACATGGGGCACTCTGACTGTGACACTGACTGCTACAGAATGAGCGTGTGTATTGTACAAAACCTTTGGGAGCTAGAGCGTGGTGTGAAATCAATACACATGAAAGGGCATTGGAGATGGTGCATAAAACTGATACCTAAATGCAGCATTTAAAAATTTATTTTATTTCATCAAATTAAAATGATACATAAAGCTTGCCTGAAACTTTTGGTCCAAAAGCCGAAACGAATTTGATGAAAAGTATTGACAGTATTCATGATGCTTTTCTGGCATTACCCCAACCTAAGCACCGTTTAGTCTCCTGTCTAAACTTGGTGCCACTCAATAGATACAGATAAAAGTTGGATCCACTAGCTGTCGACCACATCAGCTGAGTCACAGCCTCTACAATACCCAGTTCTGCATGTAAATATTCATCAGCAATTTCATTATCTAGCGTCCTTCTGTAAGTATCAAAAATACAAATCGGGAGCGTGAGAATCAGGAATGCTGTTGATGTCAGAATTAGAGTCACCATCATGGGATAGACTTTATTCATTCCTGATGATGTCAGTTGATCAATGTTCCCTACCATTCTCCGTGAAACCTTTATGGACCTGACCAGGTGTGTAATAAGAATAGAATTCCCAATAAATAGCAAAAGGGATGGAATGACAGATGCCATGAAAAGATCAATCAAAGTATATATGTCTATAAAGTATGTGTACTTCTGTCTGGAAACACACATTCTGTATTCAGCTGAAAAAGAAAAAGTGAACAATAGATGGTGGTTCAGCACACAGGCAACAACAGCTATAACAGCAATAACGATCTTTCCCCTTCTCACAGTGCACAGAGAGGCAACACGATGAGGTACGACCACTGACGTCACTCGCTGATACGTCATTGACACCAGAAACCAGGCTGACGACTGGCAGCTGGTGTACCAGAGAAAATAGGCTACCGTGCACAACAGGTGGAACCGAAAAAAGGACGGAGACCAGGTGAAAACATTATCCACCCATGACCACAACACTGACGTCAGCAGACACTGGTCAGACACGGCCAGAGCAGTGAAGTACAAATTCAAACAAGCAGTGGACTGTGAAGCCCGCATCCCTCGCATCACCACCACTATCATCACATTGCCGAACGTCCCGAAGACCAGAAGTACCAGAGGCACTGTCGCCCACAGCGTGGCTGTGATGGCATTGAGAAGGTGAGCTGAAGTGGACACTGTCAGACTGCTGTTGTCGCTGATGGGGTGGGTGGAGTTGTCCAATAAAGGAGACGCTGAGGTTAGTGGAAATGTAGTGTTAAGTGAGACAGAGGTTTGTAAAAATGTCGTCCTTTGGGAATGTTCCATTTTTGAAAAGTTGTATGGTTCCAGTCTGTCTGGTGTGTTACAATCATCAGCCACTGTTTCAGAACAATGCGTGCTGTCTTCGCTTTACGCCGTGTTTTTAAACTGGTTTCACCACAGTTGCAATCATTACAAACAGTGTGCAGACAGACCCAGGGAAACATGCAGTCCCACTTTTATCATAGATGTCGCAACTTACACTCGCACATATGCACATTTACACATTTAACATACACATATACAAAGACGTGCGCATGCGCACGCACATGCATTTGCATACACAAAACCGTTCCACACACACACACACACACAAATACACGCACGCTTGCACAAGTGTGCTAATGCACACACACACACACACACACACACATACACACACACAAATGCGCGCGCACATGCACACACCCACAAACACACTCACACATATTTTAGATATGCATGTGCACATACACACACACACATAAATACACGCACGCGCGCATACGCGAGCTAATGCATACTCGCGTGCACACACATGCGCGCGCGCTCGCACGCACATACACACACGCGCGCGCGTGCGTGAACGCACACACACATTTTAAACACACACACACACATATTTGAAATATGTATGTGCGCACGCACACACACACACACAATTGTATATTCGTGTATGTGTGTGTGTGCGCGCGCGCGCGTGTGTGCATGTGTATGGTGTACGTGTGTCTGTTTGCGTGTATATGTGTGTGTGCATTTTTGTGTGTGCACACAATAGCATCAATTGCTTTCCTGATCTTTTTATTTTTTGTTCAACAAATTACATTTTTTACCTGGAATCCCTGAAATTAGTTCTGTATACCAACTGTTCCTAGATATAACCTTTTTTTTTTCTTTTACAGATACCATTCTTTTCTCTTTTTTTTAACAGATGAGAAGCTAAAAGTGAGATTGGTTTTTCTGTGGAGAGCACGAGGTGAATAGAAGAATTTAATGAGGTACTTTGTGGGGAAACCAGAAGTGATTCGCCCATCTTTTGTTTCTTGAACGATCAATTTTTCAAAACAAAAACACGATTGAAGTTATGTCTTGCCAGACAGACAGACAGACATGCATGCATGCGATGGGAGTGAGAGACGGGGCTGAGGGAGAGAGAGAGAGGTGGAAGATGGGGGTCGGGGGGGTGGAGGGGGGGGGGCTTGTGTGAGAGGGAGAGGTAGGGATCGATGAAGAAACAGTCAGACAAACAGATAGACAGAGACTCAAGAAGTTTAACTTTTCCCTTCCTGCCCTGTGTTTTCTTCATTTGAGCAAAAGCCTGAGGCAGGGAGAGTGGAGAAAGGAAACACGGAGATCGAAAGGCATCCAGAACGGTGCACAGTGCCGGCCTTGGTGTATTTTGTATTTCTCTTTTTGTCATAACACATTTCTCTGTGTGAAATTCGGGCTGCTCTCCCCAGGGAGAGCGCGTCGCTACACTGATAGCGCCAGCCGTTTTTGTTTTTTTGTGTGGTTTTTTGTTTTTGTTTGTTTGTTTGTTTTGTTTTGTTTTTGTTGGTTTTTTTCCTGCCTGCAGTTTTATCAGTTTTCCAATCGAAGTGGATTTTTCGACAGAATTTTGCCAGGGACAACCCTTTTGTTGCCGTAGGTTCTTTCACGTGCGCTAAGTGCATGCTGCACACGGGACCTTGGTTTATCGTCTCATCCGAATGACTAGTGTCCAGACCACCACTCAAGGTCTAGTGGAGGGAGAGAAAATACTGGCGACTACCGGTGTGATTTGAAACAGTGCGCTCAGATTTTCTAGCATTCTAGGCGGACGCGTTACCTCTAGGTGGAGGTCAGTGTGATTATCATGTTGCTATTTTTTGAATCGAGGACATTTTTGGACGAGTGGAATGCGCTCCCCATCGCCAAAAGGTTTTAAATAAGATGCTCTCTGTCACAGGCTTTGGTTCAGGGCAAAAATAACACACTGGACTTGTTCATTTCAAACTCGGTCAGGGGGAACAGGTCAGCCATTTTTTTGGCGGGAAACTGGCTGCAGCTGTTACAACATTGTTACAATATGAAAAACGGTCTTGTTTACATGATCCCTCGATGTCGACAAAGGTCGCCGATGGCAGTGCACTGTCGTCAACTTAAGTCGCCAATGGAGGTGAAAGAGTTTTAAACTAAAAAGTAAAACAGTTTGCCCAGTTGAGAAAAAAAATGAACATGGCACGGTATACTTTTTTTTTTAAAGGTGGGGGTACAATTACATTCGTGGATGTGAATTCCAATACAATCCAACAAAAGCAAATATACTTGATGAATGGTTTGATTTTATATGGCGTTAAGATCAATTGTTGGTTAACAGAGAGCTGCTTAACAGTCACAGCTTGAACATTGATTTGTCATTTGATGTTAACGTCGATTGTGGTTCATTACATTAACTTCCAAACACAGTTACAAGCTGAGAAAGCTGTGAATCCTTGAAAGATGGTAAAGCAACTGACCTTGATGTGCCGTTGGGGATTTCTACCGTTACCCAAAACAGGGTATCATTACAATTTAGACCAAATATTTCAACCGACTGATACTTTTCCCATTCAGTTGATCTGAATATCTAGTCTAATCCCCAAAAAAAGCATTTTGATAAAACGACACCAATTGTCTTGACAATCTCTGTGGTTCCCATTGTTAAACATCAGAGATGAATTGTATTGTTACCTGAATAAGCAAATATTCTGCTCAATAGAGGATAACAATTTGATTTATCAAATCCTGGCGGGTTTTTACCTGATTATAGTATTGCTGATTACATCTGTCACTCGCATTGCTGATTACATCTGTCACTCCCATTGCATTAATTGAGATGTACCAATTCACGCAGAAAAGGTTATATGTTGTGTTTGTCGACTTTATGAATGCGTTTGATCTAGTCAACAGGCAATTTCATATGGATGGTCTTTTAAAACAAAAACAAAAAAAGAAAAACAAAAACAAAAAGAAAGACAAAAGAATGGGGTCAAAAGCACAGTAGAAATAAAAGTACGAAATGACGAAAGTGAGTGTGTGAGATGATGGTGAAACGACGGAAACTTTGTTTCTGTCTTTGTGGTTTGAGTCAATGTAAAACGTGTTGTCCTGTTTGGTTTTCTCATACAATAAATGCAGTTACCGGCGATATTCGTGATGGTAAATATCGTACTGTTCCAACTCTTGATCTGACAGAAATTTTGTTATGACAGTTGGCTGACAATGAACATCTGTTCTGTTACGGGTTTCAATGCTTTCTGAATATTATCTTCGATAAAGGTAAAGATATTGTTTTTTTGTCGTAGATGTTGCACTGCAGCAAACGAAATTGAAAATAATCTGAAATTCATTAAAAAAACAACAACAAAAAAACAAACAAACAAACAAAAAAACAACAAAACGTCCCTCTCCTTTACATGACTTGGGAAGAAAAAGCAACCAAACCCAAGAAAGCAATTGTTTGCAATCTAAGATTACTGTGGTCTCTCAATGAAAAATGTCCAAAACAGTTCTTTAGAGTTTTCATTTGTCAAGTACAACCTATGTTGTCTTAAAAGCTCTAATGTTTGGGGATTAACTGCCAATCAAGCAGCAATCGAAACATTGCATTTAGTTTGAAATGAATGAACAATGAGGCCAGGATAACAAATAATCAACAAATAGGAAAGAGTGGTAGCTCTCTCTATTCACAAAGTACACGGTTTCAAGTCAATGCTGCTTATGCTACTGATTCTGCTGGCATACAGGTAAAATAAAAGGTACACTGGAACAAACCCAGACACTTGCTCAAAAAAGGAAGCTCCGGGATTGTCCTTATACAGATCATTTCACATGTGCACACAGCAGCAGTTTCAGTTTCAGTTTCAGTAGCTCAAGGAGGCGTCACTGCGTTCGGACAAATCCATATACGCTACACCACATCTGCCAAGCAGATGCCTGACCAGCAGCGTAACCCAACGCGCTTAGTCAGGCCTTGAGGAAAAAAAAGACACAGCAGCAATGACAGAAGAAATGTGCAAAAACAAATTAGTTTTTATTCAAGACTGGCATAGCCTTTTAATCCTGACTATGCTACACAGAATATATGGACAGTACATAACAAACACATGGTTGCCTCGGTGGGTATTTTGTGTGTGTGTGTGTGTGTGTGTGTGTGTGTGTGTGTGTGTGTGTGTTTCTTTCTTTTTTCTTTTTATGATACTTGATATGAATGAGCAATGAATCCAGATCAACTGATTAACAAATGGTAAAGAGTGGTATCTCTCTATTCACAAGGTACACAACTTCAAGTCAATTGCAGCTTATGCTACGAATTTAGCTAGCACACAGGTAAATATAAGATGCATTGGAACAAACCCAGACACTTCCTAAAAAAATGGAAGCTCGACTGTGTGTGTTAGTTCGTTTATTTGCGCTGAAACAACTGTGAAATTATTCAGACACGAACTGTACTTATTCATCGGTAATCCGGAAGCTGTCCAGTTTATATTCAAATATTTTAGAGATGCATAATTGTCCATTCAATATTCAAACATTTTCGAGATGCATAACTGTCCATTCATTATTCAAACATTTTCGAGATGCATAACTGTCCATTCATTATTCAAACATTTTCGAGATGCACAACTGTCCATTCAATATTCAAACATTTTCGAGATGCATAACTGTCCATTCATTATTCAAATATTTTCGAGATGCATTAAATACACAATACAAGGTATGAAGAATGTCATACAACTGTTTACCATTGACAGGATACACAAATATGTTACCTCCTTGCTGCAAGAATTAAAATGACTGGGTAGACGTTATTTGCTTTGCAATATCCATATGTAGATATACAGAAAATATGTGGTACTGAGGTCTTCAATGTTTTTCTCATGACAGACGCCCTTGAAGAATATGTCAGCACAATTAAAAATGGACGAAAGACCATCATTAACCTTTGCCCCACAGATGACATCAGTGGCATGGGAGGTAGTGGGCAAGAACTTGCCAAGCTTGTTGAAAGACGGAATGAAATAACGACAAAATATAGCATGGAAATCAGTAACGAGAAAGCTCGCCACAACGTCACCATCAGTGCTGCCTGTCCAGGGACAGTTGGGAACCATTCAACAGTTCACTTACCTGAATTCCGTCATGAAGGATCCAAATCAGAAATTCTCTCAAGAGTAGCAAAGACAATATCCACAATGAAACCTGTGTGGAAGGACAGCATCATCTCTGAGAAACCCAAGATCACTGATGTATATCTCATTCCTGCATGCATGCGAGGCATGGACCTTTACGGCGGGTTTGGAAAGACCCAGGCTGTGGGAATGAGGTGTAATATCAAGATACGAAACATCCGATTCATTTATCACGTCACCAATGAAAAACTCGTCAAACCATCAAGCAGCATATTGGACACATGAAATGTGAAAATCTGTTGACATCGGTTAAGAAAAGAAAACTTGGTTGGTACTGCCACGTAACAGGATTCACTGACCTTGTTCCAACAATCCTCCCAGGAACTGATGAGGGAGGGAGACGGCGTGGAAAACAGGGAGAAAATAACTATGGACAGACGGCACTGCAGAATGGACGGGAAAACTGGGAGTCTGGTGAACAGCTCTGTGCGGTGTCTCAGTCACACTTTAATAATAATAATAATAAAGTACATTTTAAGACGCTTATCCCCTTGGACAGCTCTAAGCGCCATTACAATTTCTTAAGAAGGCAAGAATATTTACACACTTATCCACAAAACTATGCTCATCCACACACAAGTATATATATATATATATCTACACTTATCAACAAAAAAGTATGCATATATATATATATATATATATATATATATATATATACATAAAACATTAAAAGGTTTCAGCACTTAAAACCTATGGCGTAGGTTACACCTGGTGTTAACTTATTCAGTCAAATGAAGTTTGAAAAGGCGGGTCTGAAGCCCAGCCTTAAAGGCTGACAATGTGGGAGCCTTTCTAAGTATCTGGGAGAGTGCGTTATAAGCTGAAGGACCAACAAATGAAAAAGAACGTCTGCCATATTTATCTAGATGGAATCGGGGAATGGCGAGGTGACCGGCATTTGAAGACCGCAATGATCTGGACGGCACATACAGGGTCAAGAGATGAGAAATGTATGCAGGGGACTGACCACGAAGGGAACGGTAACAGAGTGTTGCTAATTCATACTCCACACGTGCACGCCGTAACAGAGTGTTGCTAATTTATACTCCACACGTGCACGCCGTAACAGAGTGTTGCTAATTTATACTCCACACGTGCACGCGGTAACAGAGTGTTGCTAATTCATACTCCACACGTGCACGCGGTAACAGTGTTGCTAATTCATACTCCACACGTGCACGCACTGGCAGCCAGTGAAGTTGCCTGAGAAGTGGTTTGGCATGGTCAAATTCACGCTTTCGGAGAACGATGCGTGTCGCATGATTCTGGGCTTTCTGAAGCCTCTGAAGCAAACAGTCAGGGGGACCAGCAAACAGTGAGTTACAGTAGTCCATTCTGGACAACACAAAGGCAGACATGTGTTTCTTTGCAGCCTCTACAGACAGAAAAGGACGAATATGACGAATGCGGCGCAGTTCTAAATAAATGGATTTGCACAGCTTGTTTATGTTGGTTTCCATGGTGAGAGAACAGTCAATATGCACGCCTAGATCGCAGACAGTTTGGGAAAACTCAATTCGGGTGCCACTGAGAGAAAATGAAGTATAGTTTGAGACCATTTTGAGTTTGTGACCAGTTCCAACTGCCATGACTTCAGTCTTTTCATCATTCATATTAAGTTTATTTACAGTCATCCACTTCTTCACTGATTCTATCGTCTCCTGTGCCGTTTCAAAGACTTGTGAGAACTGAGCAGGAGGGGCAAAGAGTTAATGAAGAAGAAGAAGAAGATGATGCGGTTTTAGAGTTTTAGAGTTATGTGTGCGTGAGAATGACTGGTGCGAAAGCGCTTAGATTTGTCAATGCACAAGATTCAGCGCTATATAAGTACCATTATTATTATGAAGATGGTGATATGATGATGATGATGGTGGTGGTGGTGGTGGTGGTGGTGAAAATTTCCCGAAGTAGTAAAGGAAAGAGTAATTAATTGACTGATTTTTTTTTTTCAATGTGGCAAAGGGAAATAATAACGAAAGGTGACGAAACTTTTCATTCATCTTTTAAATCTAGGAAACATTCAGTGTGTCCCAGTATCTAGCTGACTTCGGTCTGTCCAAAAAATGTGAACTAGGTTTAGATTAGGAGTTTCATAATTACGAACGCAGCCAATCAGACATTCAAAGAAACACATCACTTGACTGTCCATTTTGTTGGGACATGAATGTCCTTTTGTATTTTCTTGACCACAATATAGATATCTCGGTACACATATCATGCCTAACAAATATTACTACTGTCTCGCCGCTTTCGAACTGTTATTACTGCTTTTTTTTGTGAAATTACTTTTTTTTAAATACTAATAAAAACACGTAGACAAAACCAAGCTTTGTATGTGGATGATTCATCCAAAGATGGACAGACAGTACCGTGTACATGCTGATGCTAAGTAATGAAGCATGTCCCTATGTAAGATGTGCGCCAACTTGTGTTTGCTCATTTAGTGCATGCCTGTAACATTTACACATCCCTACCCCTCCTCCACCTCCCCCCCCCCCTCTCTCTCTCTCTCTCCCGTCCCCAGCCCTCCTAACATTCACATTTCAGTATGTGAAGACGGGCTCAATAGCCGAGTAAAAAAAAAAAGCGTTGGACTTTCAATCTGAGGGTCCCGGGTTCCAATCTCGGTAACGGCGCCTGGTGGGTAAAGGGTGCAGATTTTTCCGATCTCTCAGGTCAACACTTGTGCAGACCTACTAGTGCCTGAACCCACTTTGTGTGTATATACGCAAACAGAAGATCAAATGCGCACGTTGAAGATCCTGTAATCCATGGCAGCGTTCGGTGGTTTATGGAAACAATAACATACCCAGCATGTGCACACCCGAAAGCGGAGTACGGCTGCCTACATGGTGAGGGTAAAAACAGTCATACACGTAAAAGCCCACTCGTGTACATACGAGTGAATGTCTGAGCTTCAGCCCACTTCCTCTATGTTTGTCGCAACTTTCCGGCTTTACTAACTTGTAACAGAAATGTCAAAAGAAACTCTGGTGAAATATTTTCGGCAATCACTCCGGACAAGTCCATTTCTTTCGACAATTTGTGACTGGCGGATCAAACGCGCATCACCACTCCGAACATTACAAGATTTTCTTGTGTCCGGGAGCGTGCGGATTTGCCCACGGCCCGATGTGTGTGTGTGCGTGCGTACACAGATTCACACAGACAGACTCCAGGAAATGATGGTTTATTGGTTCTAATTTACAGGCAATTTTGGACAAAATCAAAATACCCTGTGGTCTAAGCAGTAACGTACTGAATGTTCAATAGACAGAATGCACTTATCCTCAATCCCAAAAAGCATCATTATCCCGATAGATAAATGAAAGAAAAGACGAAAGTTACATATCCAATTTGTAGACCAATAATTCCTTTACTAATTATGATTTCAAACAAAAGAAAGAACTGTAAGCATTTCCGGAACTCGTACTTGCAGCAAACGCGTGTCTGTGTGTGTGTGGGGGGGGGGGGGGGGGGCGGGGGGGGGGGGGGGCGGTGTCCGTGTGTGTACGCTCGTGTGTGTGCGTGCGCGTGCACGCGTGCGTGTGTATGTGTTATACTTTATGGCTTATTTGAGCTTTTAGTTCATTGCACACTGTTTGAAATTGGACGGTTTATAGTGGGGGGTTTTTTCTAGCTTTTGTACATGTTTGCTACCACGTTTTTGTGTTATTCTCCATATTATATTATTGTTCCTTTGTCATCATGTTTTTGCAGTTATTGTAAAGCTCCTTCAATTTCCATCACTGATATTGTAATTATTATCGACAAAAGTTTAAACCAGCCTAGGCTACTTTAGACCCGGGGTATAAACTGGCCAGGGGTAGGGTTCGACCTGTTACAGTTGGTGCTGGGTGTTTGTCGTCGTTTTGTCAACTGATTGTGTGACCACGTTCCTGCAGCTAGCTGTGCTTTCTGACTGTCAGACACGATAGGACTTTGGGGAGCTGTGCTACCCCTTCTCCTTGATATTCGTTCCGCAGTGGTGATATATTTAGACGGTAACACTCTTTTTTCAACATATAATTAAATCCTCACACATTCACTCACATAGTGACTCAACATTTTTTTCAGCCAGAGCAGGTACGCAGATGTGCATGCAATGTGTCGAAACAGCAAATGACTCATCACGCAGATCTGCATGCCGTATTTTCTGTGCAGGCCGTAGATCCGCGCATATGTGCGTGGTACGTTGTTACAGGTGGACAGCAGACTGGCAGAGTGTACAAGAATTCTGCTACCTCGACAACACACTGTGCAAGAATGGATTGTTGGACGTTGAATTTACCAAACACATCGCTAAGACCAGCAGCTCCTTTGGCAGGCTGACTCAACGACAGTGGCAGGAAAGTGGCACCCAGTTGTCAACCAGGATCACAGTGTACAGGGCAGTGGCCACACTCCCCTGTTGCTGTGAAACGTGGACACTGCACTGCCACCACGTCTAACTTCTGGAAAAATTCCATCAGCAGTGTCTTCACAGAATATAATTATGACACCACGTGGCAGGACATGGTAACAAACTCAGAGGTGTTGGTGAAATACTTGCTCACAAAGGCAGAGTGCTTGTTGACCCAAAAACCAGCTGCCGTGGTCAGGCCATGTTGTCTGCATGGAAAACAGCTGAATCCTGAAATGTTGCTGTGGGGCCAAGGACGACCTGAGGTGCTGTGGCCCTGACCAACCTGAGGAATGGTATTGACCCTTCTTCCTGGTAAGTGACATTCAAAGACCGTAACAGGGGGCTGAACATTTTGTAGGCACGTTTCTGTTTCAGTTTCTCAAGAAGGTGTTACTGCGTTTGGACAAATGATTATATGCACTTTACCACATCTCTTTGGCAGATGCCTGACCAGCAGCGCAGTGCTTACGCAGGGCTTGCATTGATGCATATATACATGTTTGTACATGTTAGAGTGGATTTTGTTTTGTGCATAATTTTGCCAGAGGGCAACACTCATGTTGACATGGATTCTTTTTCAGTAAGCAAAGTGCGTGATGCACACAGGACCATGGTTTTTTGTCTCGTCTGAATCATTAGATGCACAGTTTGATTTTCCAGTCGAAAGTGGGAGAAAGGTCTAGACCAGGATTTGAACCCAGGCCCTCACGGTCACTGCATTGGCGTCTTAACCATTCTGCTGCCGCCTTCCTCCACGGTTAGGCAAACACACGAACTTCTCCCCAGAACAAACGGGAGTGGAGAATCAAGGGACTGTGCCCCTTAGTCTGCTTTGTTATCTTTCCTCATGCTGACGAGAGATTCCGCCACATTGAGTGATGGGATTGTTGGATGTCATCTACAGTATAGGGAATCTCTGGTTTTATACACAGCGGTCCACTATCGGGGATGATCATACCACTGTTCAGAATGACTGATATCCAGCACAGGTGTCTCACGTTCAGTGACACAAGCCCAATGACGTACTTTGACACAGATGGAGGCAGCACCACAGTCAAATTCGTAATCTATTTCTTCCAACAGTCCGTCACAAGTAAGCAGTACATGGTTGACGAGGCAGTCAACGCCAAATAGATTGAACATGAGATCATTGACATGTAACACACAACTTGAATGGCTGCTGAACTACTTTGGCGGACGAAAAATAGACAAGAGGGAAATCCTTTGTGGCTCAAGTGTGCACTCAGGCGGCCAGGACTGTATCTCTGTTCACACGGGACAACGACAGGGTTCGGCAGCCACTCTGGTGCTGGAGCAGTCCTCTTCAGGAGCTCCAGAGAATGGAGGAAACCCATAAGGTTATTGGGCAGCACCATCCATGTTGTGAAAGCACCAGGTCCAAATGGAATGCCCCTAGAGATCTTCAGACAGGAAGGAGAAACCACTGTTGTCAAACTTGTCAAGCGTATGCAGCAGTTCTGGGAGGAAGGGTCAGTGCAGCAGGACTTCAAAGATGTTATCCACCGCTACAAGAACAAAGGGGACAGTGCATCACGTGACAACAAAGGCTTTTCACTGTTGTGCATCACAATGAAGATCTCTGCCCGTGTCGTCCTGAATGGCATCATACACCACCTTGGATGATGTGGTCTCCCTGAGGCAGTGTGGTTTCTGGAGCAACATGGGCACAACTGACATGATCTCTGCAGTTCAACAATTACATGAGAAATGTTGTGACCAGAATCAGAACCTCTGCTTCATCTTCATTGACTTGACACAGGCATATCACACCATCAGCTGGAAAGGAGTGTAGGATATTCTCTCCAAGCTTGGATGCCCACTGAAATTTGTCTGGATCATCCAATCATTCCACAACGCCATGATGGCCGCCGTAAATGAAAACTTTGATGTTTGAATTGATTCCCAGTCCCCAACAGCGTCAAGCAGGCTTGTGTTTTGACTCACGCCCTCTTCAGCCTCAGATTTGCTACCACGTTGCTCTCCAGACTGGTACTGGGGACACAGCCTGTTACAGATGTGATGGTCGCTATTGAGGGACTTCCTGTACGCAGATGACTGTGCTCTTGCAGCACTGAACGGACCAGACATGCAAAAACCTGCCAGCTGCATCAGCAAAGGCCCTTGGGTAATCATCAGCCTGCAAAGACAGAGGTAATGCTCAAGAGTGAAACCAGGCCTTGCCCCTGCAGAACCTCAAATCGAAATGGAGGGCACAACTCTGAGCCATGTGGAAAATTTGCTTTTCCACACTCGTGTGTGTGTGTGTGTGTGTGTGTGTGTGTGTGTGTGTGTGTGTGTGTGCAAATGGAAGATATTTGTTGGATTTCTGTACATAAACACTAGAAAGGACGTGACACGATTATATCCAAAAGGTGTTTCAATCAAAAATTAGAATTGATGTTAACTCACTGGTGTAAATTACATGACGGTATTGATTTGACAAGTCGGGGGGTGGGGGGTGGGGGGGGTGTTTGCAAACCCATGAGGTAGACATGAGGTGTATTGCTGATTTACTTATTCACAAACTGAGGTTCTGTTAGACCTATGATAATAATAACGAAGAAGCGCTATAAGATAAGCATCAGGATGTTTTAAGCACTGTACAAAACCCAGTCATATTAATAATGATAATAATAATGGATACTTGTTGAGCGCTTTCCTCTCAGAAAGAGAGCTCAAAGCGCTTTACGATAAACACAATAACTTGGGGAAAAAAAGGAAAAAAAAAAAAAAAGATTTGACGCACAAAACCATTTCATAGTCACACACACACACACACACACACACACACACACACACACACATACATATATACACACACACACACACACGCACGCGAGGAAAGTGATGGAAGGTCTATATGTAGGCGTTTTCAAAACAATGTGTTTTCATACCAGTTTTAAAAGATTGAAATGAGGAAGAATGGCGATCGTGAGGTAAACTGTTCCATACAGATGGAGCTGAGCAAGAAAAGGAAGGATCACCAAAGGATTGGGTTTTAACAGGGGGAGCAAGTAGCCAACGTGAATCAGAAGATGATCTGAGTTGTGAAGGTTTGTAGGTTTGAATGACTTCTCCTCAATACTGAGGAGCAGCACACGAAATAGAGTTGAAGGTAACAGTCGCGACTTTATACTGATGCGGGCACAATCTGGTAACCAGTGAAGAGAATGCAGGAGATGAGTGATATTGTCAGTCTTTTTGGTTCTAAAAATTAACTTTGCTGCTGCGTTTTGAACTTTCTGGAGTATATGTATTAAGTACTGAGGACGACCAATGAGGAGTGAGTTACAATAATCAGGTCTGGACAAAACTGTAGGACACAAACTGATTCCTACCTTTCAACTGCAACACCAACATCATACTCAGAGGCAGTGAAATCGGATTCCTGTGGCACGCCAGAGCAGCTGTCCACATCAAAAGTCCACATTTCGCCGAAAGGTAGGCAGACTAAAGGCAACAGGCCCAAATCGAGTAGAAAAAAACAACAAAGCCAAAAATGACGTCAATTTCTCATACAATGACGACACGAGAAATGACGCAAAATCTAAACAAAAGTTCTCCCCTCAAAAAACAACTCGAATGACAACGTGAAAGAACTTACCAACACCCTAATTCTTCATGATTCAATCATGAATGGCGTAGAAAAAAATCGGCTTGGACACTCGTATTGGTTCCATGCATCAAAGAAACGAACCCTCACAGTGAGTGCTGTGCAATAAAGTGTTTCATGTATTTTCCCAGACACACTTTAAGTCCACACAGGCATGTACACAACAGTACTTCTAATAATATTATTAAGACACTCTCTCTGCGCAGTCAACCGTTACTTACCAGACTCAGTGCAGGGTCATTCCAACAGCTACGTAAACATTCCTTCTTGCTCGCTTGCAAGGGCAAGGTCTTCCCAGATGGTGGCGTGGATAGGGTGCACACAGACGTTCACGTTCTGTTACCGTATGTAGTTACTGGTCAGATACGCACTTTTTGGTTTTCGGATTCGTTCCTCAGTCGTCTGCTTCTTGTCCTCGTTGTTTTGATGCAATGGCTCTTCGTAAACAGCGCCCTCTACCAGTTTGGTCGGGTTATGACCCTTGATATCGCTTCTGGGTTACAGGTCACTACGGGACCATTCGTCGTGTTTCACTACACTCTCCCTGGCTTCATGATGAAAGATCCTTGTTCAGGAGAGCCAGTGAGGAAAGTGAAACACAAGTTAGGTCCCCTGATTTTCTTCATACCCAGAAGCTACCAATCTGGAGGCACTCAGTGGGGCTCACTGGAAGAGTCGGAGGGCGTTGCTGGTGGTTTTTCTCCAACGCCTCCGCCGACATCTGAAGGTGAGCCACCACGCATTCCGCCACTGAGTAGAGACGGCTCGGTGCAGACCACTTGTCCCCTTCAGCCAGGAAATACGGGGCATCTGTCTCTAGGAGGATCCTGTCTTGGTTCAGACCCTTTAAAGCCTGAACCTGGGTCTCATTGAATGTTTTGGCCACTCGAGTGAACCAAAAGTACACGTTGGGGAAGATCCCGAACCACTGATCCCGGGCATAAGAGTCACCCGTGAAGCAGTGAAGATAAATCTTCTGCGATCTGGACACATGTCACCTCACCAGGTGAAGCATGTAGAGGTAGGCCTTCACTCCACTATCATCGGGGATCCCTCTGCAGTGAAGCACAAGCACATGCCTCAACTCCACCATGGGGAGCAACTGCTCCAGCACATCTGCTGGGAGGCTCATGAATGCCGTGGTACCGAGTGATTGATTCTTATCTCACCAAAGCCTAATACTCGGGTGGATTGGATCAACTCCCTCAGGTTTCCAAAGGCTTCATGCATGTATGCCTTCGGAATTCAGCTACAATGTTTTGGATGGAATCCAACTGCAACCACATATCCCTGGGAAAACTGGCCAGTTGTTCCCGTGAAGGATAAGTGTAGGGGTTGCAGAAGAAGGCACAGGTACCCACAAGCTGAATTTCTTTGCTGGAGTACACTGACGTGCCGTCCAATGCTGCTTGCAAGCCAGCATCCTAAGGCAACTGCATCCTGTTGGATGTTTGGTCCAGGTGGAAATGTGAGTCAAAGGCATGGGGCCTATGCCGTCTCACCTCCAGCTGTCTCACCTGTTCCGGAACTGGGTATGCCTTCCTGCGATACTCTTGTTACTCAGGCTCCAACTGAGCCACCGACAGCAACACTACCTTCCAGTGAATCAGAACAGCTACTGAGTTCACCGGGTACAAGCGAAATTCACAAGGCATCAACTTTCCCAAATAGGTGCAAAAAACTCCACCAGCTCCTTCAAGGTTCCCAGGTGCCCCAGCAGCCAATGAGTAACCTGTCTCAGGGGAAGCCAAGAAACCATTCAACGTCTTTGGAGTTCGTTGGGACTGGCCAGTCAGCCACTGTTTGCTTGTGCCGGTCTGACAGCACCATCTTGTTGTGACTGACGATCCTCCCTTGGAACTCCACTTCTGGTTGAAACAGAAGACATTTCTTTGGCTTCAGCTTCATGCCATACTGGCGGAATGTGCCCAGTGCTTCCCTTAAGAAAGCAAGGACAGTCTTCCACGTCAGACCTTGCAAGATTAGGTTGACCACTCTGGAGAAGGTAGCCGGATCATTTCTTAGTCCAAACTCCATTCTTTTGTGTTTGAAGAGGCCATATTTTGTCAGGAACGCTGTTTTTTTCTGTCTGATTCCTTGACCTTGACCTGCAAATACACGTTGTTGGCGTAGGGCTTTGAGAACCACAAGCTACCCGCTAGTGTATCCAGACAGTCTTCAACGAGGGGGAGAGGGAAAGTATCCTTCACTGTCACTTCATTCAGCGCCCGGAAGTCGATGCACCAACGTACAGATCCGTTTTTCTTTCGGATCAGTACTGTGACTGATGCCCACTCCGAGACAGACGCCCGCAACAAGCATGTTTTTCAGGTGTGCCTCTTCCTCTCCAGCAAATACTGTCAGAGTGCGGTGCATTCTCTGCTTAATGGGTTTCGCGTCCCCAGTGTCAATGGAATGTTCAATTTCTGTGAAGTGACCCAAGTCGAACGCATTTTTTTGCAAATACGTCTCCAAAATTACAGAGGGGATCTTTCAACAGCACCTTTTCGTTATCTGTCAAAAACTTGCTTGAGTTTTTTTTGGTTTTTTGTTGTTGTTGTTTTTTTCAACATTTTTTTAAATTCCCCATCATTCACCCATCCATTCCACAAATCTTACATTCATTCATCAACATCTTTCTGCTGTGGTCGTTATACAGGGTTACCTGCAAATGGACAAGAAAAGAGAAATGAAAAGTGTCATGGAAACATGCAACAATGTTGGCAATGACATGATGTTGTAAAATGCATAGAGCTTCAAGA
The DNA here is from genome assembly GCF_041734735.1 of Babylonia areolata. Lineage (NCBI taxonomy): Eukaryota > Metazoa > Mollusca > Gastropoda > Neogastropoda > Buccinidae > Babylonia > Babylonia areolata. Next base: position 33,947,224 of record NC_134889.1, read on the forward strand.
ATATGCGCTGTAGTGAAACATCGTAATAAATACATAAACAAATAAGTAAATAAATAAACATTTCTTGAGACAATATGGATAAATTATGTGACGGATGTCTTCACATTCTTTTTAAAGAAATGCTATATGAATGTATTACTGATTTTTTTAATTTTTTAAAAATTTATTTATTTATTTATTTAACTTTTTAAAATAAACTTGCTTGAGTTCTCTTGGAGCTGATGAAGATGTTCTGGTACTTCCCTTTTCTCTTCTGGACTGTGGCTGTCTTCTACTGACTTTACTGCATTGCAGGAAGGGATCTTATTTTGCTCTGCAATGCCTGACTGTTTTTCAGTGGTCTCCCTTTGGTTAGCAACCTCCTGTATTTCATAGGCATTCCCTAGGAGCTGTCCTTTCTTGATTGACCTATACTTGTCACTAAGGTTGACTATGCACACTATGGGATCAGTTTTAAATTTTCTGATGACTCGTAGTATCAGCAGATCCATTGTGTCTGTGGATTCAATAGCATAGTCCTGCAAGAGGAGTCATGAGATTTCAATGGTCAGTTTGGCAAGTACGGGTTGAAAATTTTTAGAAAGATATGAGGGTGTGGTATTACAATTCAGGCACTAAAAGCATAGACTGGCAACTTTGTATTCAATTCTGGCTTGAACAGGCAGCCAGTGAAGTGCCTGCAGGAGAGCAGCAGAACTCTCACTTCAAGACATCGTAAGGACGAGTCGAGCTGCACTATTCTGTATTTTCTGGAGCTTGTAGAGTTTATGATTCGGATGTCCAGCCAGGAGAGAATTGTGATAACCTAGGCAGGAAAGTACAGATTTTTACTAATCTTTCGAAGCTGGAAGTAAATAACTTTCAAAGGCGGTTCACATGTGTTTCCATCATGAGAGATGTACACTGTAGAAAGTACTGGCCCCAGGACGGAATTATGTGGTACCCCTTATCTGGGCACAAATGGAACAGACTGATTTCCATTTACAAGGACAGACTTTGTACGACCTGATAAGTAGGAACAGAACCATTTCAGAATAGTGCCACCGGGTCTGAACACAGCACACAACCTTCTGACCATAATGTCGTGGTCTATTGTCAAATGCTGCAGGAAGGTCCAGCAGTGACATAATGGACACCTTGTCTGCATCAGATGCTTGCGACAGGTCACTGACATCATGTAATAAGGCCGATTCCGTGCTGTCTCTTTCTGTACGCTGACTGAAATGGCTCCAGGAGACACTGGATCTCAAAGTGTTTCTTAAGCTGGCAGAGCACAATACGTCCTAGAACTTTTGACAGAAATGGGAGGTTCGACACTGGTCTATAGTTTTTCACGTTTTCAGGGTCAAGACTAGCTTTCTTTTAAATGGGACGCCTCAAGGTATGCATGAAGAGCTGTTGGACAGCACCTGAAGTCATAATGATAATAATAATAATGGTATTTATATAGCGCTGAATCTTGTGCAGAGACAAATCAAAGCGCTTTCGCACCAGTCATTCACACGCATGCATAACTCTAAAACTGGAGAAACTGAAGACAAGGAAGAGGCAGGGAAGGGAGGCTATTTTGGGAAGAGGTGGGTTTTAAGGCCAGACTTGAAAGAGCTGAGGGTGGAGACTTTATGAATTGAAAGAGGAAGTTCATTCCAGCTGCAATGTCCAGAGACAGAGAAAGAACGGCGGCCAACAGTCGAGAGCTTGAATCTGGGTATGCGTAAACAGAGTGGATCCGAAGCTGATCCTAGTGAGCGAGATGGAGTGTAGAGGTGAAGGCAGCCATTTAGTTGGCCAAGTGAAACAGTACTCTGGATGAATCAGCGACAGTAATTCTGTCGCACACTTTTTTCTTCTTTTGTTTTTTTCTTTATTTATCACGGATCATAACATTACGTAAATGAGCATAATTATATATGTTTGAAAATTTCCAGACCAGGTTTCGCTACTTTAGCCCAGCAGAACGACGCTGTTGTTTTGCCTGCTTGATTTCAAGGGACATCAATGGTGCATGTATGCGATCGAACACACGACGCATTATCAGAGGGGCATTTACTGATAAACAAGGACAAAAGAAACTGCATGAATGGTTATCAAGCAGTGTTTTAGATATGCCTAAAACTGAGATCACTTTGATAAAAACAGATGTTTTGTTATTTTTTAAGGAACAAATTGGTTTGTTGGGCACACGAGCCACAGTGATGACTGAATTATCGCAATTATCTGGACAGAGCTGAAGCTGTAAGTGTTTGCCAAGCTTTGGCGGTGATTTGATTCTAAAATTGGAAATTTAATTCAGATCACATCTGAGTGACGTAAACAGAAAAAAGTATGGCAGTAGTATCACATTGTTTGATTCAGTTGACATGGTCAACTTTTAAACAAACATAAGTGACCTTTCTCATTCCTTGATTACACCATTGTACTTTCATGGCCATATAGACAAACATAAGTCAACTTGCTGTGTTTAGTGCAGTCAAAGTCTAAACTCGTCAGCTTCTTGAGGAGACTGTAAACTAATTAACACTTAATTAACCAGCCAACCAATCACCCTCACGAACCATCCAGTCATGTGTTTTCGGAGAACAGTAAAAATTGTCGGGAACCTGGTTTCGTTTGATGTGTTGCCCATGGGGCACTCTGACTGTGACACTGACTGCTACAGAATGAGTGTGTGTGTTGTACATGGGGCACTCTGACTGTGACACTGACTGCTAAAGAATGAGTGTGTGTGTTGCCCATGGGGCACTCTGACTGTGACACTGACTGCTACAGAATGAGTTTGTGTGTTGTACATGGGGCACTCTGACTGTGACACTGACTGCTACAGAATGAGTTTGTGTGTTGGGCATGGGGCACTCTGACTGTGACACTGACTGCTACAGAATGAGTGTGTGTGTTGGGCATGGGGCACTCTGACTGTGACACTGACTGCTACAGAATGAGTGTGTATGTTGTACATGGGGCACTCTGACTGTGACACTGACTGCTACGGAATGACCATGTGTGTTGTACAAAACCTTTCGGAGCTTGAGCATGTGGTGTGACATCAATACACATGAAAGGGCATTGGAGATGGTGCATAAAACTAATATCTAAATGCAGCTTTTTTTTTCTTTTCTTTTTTTTTTATTTCATCAAATTAAAATGATACATAAAGCTTGTTTAGCACTTTTGCTACAAAAGCTGAAACGAATTTGATGAAAAGTATTGACAGTATTCATGATGCTTTTCTGGCATTATCCCAACCTAAGCATCGTTTTGTCTCCTGTCTAAACTTGGTGCCACTCAACAGATACAGATAAAAGTTGGATCCACTAGCTGTCGACCACATCAGCTGAGTCACAGCCTCTACAATACCCAGTTCTGCATGTAAATATTCATCAGCAATTTCACTATCTAGCGTCCTTCTGTAAGTATCAAAAATACAAATCGGGAGCGTGAGAATCAGGAATGCTGTTGATGTCAGAATTAGAGTCACCATCATGGGATAGACTTTATTCATTCCTGATGATGTCAGTTGATCAATGTTCCCTACCATTCTCCGTGAAACCTTTATGGACCTGACCAGGTGTGTAATAAGAATAGAATTCCCAATAAATAGCAAAAGGAATGGAATTACAGATGCCATGAAAAGATCAATCAAAGTATATATGTCTATAAAGTATGTGTACTTCTGTCTGGAAACACACATTCTGTATTCAGCTGAAAAAGAAAAAGTGAACAATAGATGGTGGTTCAGCAGACAGGCAACAACAGCTATAACAGCAATAACGATCTTTCCCCTTCTCACAGTGCACAGAGAGGCAACACGATGAGGTACGACCACTGACGTCACTCGCTGATACGTCATTGACACCAGAAACCAGGCTGACGACTGGCAGCTGGTGTACCAGAGAAAATAGGCGACCGTGCACAACAGGTGGAACCGAAAAAAGGACGGAGACCAGGTGAAAACATTATCCACCCATGACCATAACACTGACGTCAGCAGACACTGGTCAGACACGGCCAGAGCAGTGAAGTACAAAGACAAACAAGCAGTGGACTGTGAAGCCCGCATCCCTCGCATCACCACCACTATCATCACATTGCCGAACGTCCCGAAGACCAGAAGTACCAGAGGCCATGTCGCCCACAGCGTGGCTGTGATGGCATTGAGAAGGTGAGCTGAAGTGGACACTGTCAGACTGCTGTTGTCGCTGATGGGGTGGGTGGAGTTGCCCAATAAAGGAGACGCTGAGGTTAGTGGAAATGTAGTGTTAAGTGAGACAGAGGTCTGTAAAAACGTCGTCCTTTCGGAATGTTCCATTTTTGAAAAGTTGTATGGTTCCAGTCTGTCTGATGTGTTACAATCATCAGCCACTGTTTCAGAACAATGCGTGCTGTCCTCGCTTTACGCCGTGTTTTTAAACTGGTTTCACCACAGTTGCAATCATTACAAACAGTGTCCAGATAGACCCAGGGAAACATGCAGTCCCACTTTTATCATAGTTGTGGCAACTTACACTCACACATATGCACAGTTACACATTTAACATACACATATACAAAGACGTGCGCATGCGCACGCACATGCATTTGCATACACAAAACCGTTCCACACACACACACACACACAAATACACGCACGCTTGCACAAGTGTGCTAATGCACACACACACACACACACACACACATACACACACACAAATGCGCGCGCACATGCACACACCCACAAACACACTCACACATATTTTAGATATGCATGTGCACATACACACACACACACATAAATACACGCACGCGCGCATACGCGAGCTAATGCATACTCGCGTGCACACACATGCGCGCGCGCTCGCACGCACATACACACACGCGCGCGCGTGCGTGAACGCACACACACATTTTAAACACACACACACATATTTGAAATATGTATGTGCGCACGCGCACACACACACACACACAATTGTATATTCGTGTATGTGTGTGTGTGCGCGCGCGCGCGCGTGTGCATGTGTATGGTGTACGTGTGTCTGTTTGCGTGTATATGTGTGTGTGCATTTTTGTGTGTGCACACAATAGCATCAATTGCTTTCCTGATCTTTTCATTTTCTGTTCAACAAATTACATTTTTTACCTGGAATCCCTGAAATTAGTTCTGTATACCAACTGTTCCTAGATATAACCTTTTTTTTTTCTTTTACAGATACCATTCTTTTCTTTTTTTTTTACAGAATGAGGAGCTAAAAGTGAGATTGGTTTTTCTGTGGAGAGCACGAGGTGAATAGAAGAATTTAATGAGGTACTTTGTGGGGAAACCAGAAGTGATTCGCCCATCTTTTGTTTCTTGAACGATCAATTTTTCAAAACAAAAACACGATTGAAGTTATGTCTTGCCAGACAGACAGACAGACATGCATGCATGCGATGGGAGTGAGAGACGGGGCTGAGGGAGAGAGAGAGAGAGGTGGAAGATGGGGGGGCGGGGGGGGGGGGGGTATGAGAGGGAGAGGTAGAGATCGATGAAGAAACAGTCAGACAAACAGATAGACAGAGAATCAAGAAGTTTAACTTTTCCCTTCCTGCCCTGTGTTTTCTTCATTTGAGCAAAAGCCTGAGGCAGGGAGAGTGGAGAAAGGAAACACGGAGATCGAAAGGCATCGAGAACGGTGCACAGTGCCGGCCTTGCTGTATTTTGTATTTCTCTTTTTGTCATAACACATTTCTCTGTGTGAAATTCGGGCTGCTCTCCCCAGGGAGAGCGCGTCGCTACACTGACAGTACCACGCCACCCGTTTTATTTTATTTTATTTTTTTATTTTGTTGTTGTTATTTTTTGTATTTTTTCCTGCCTGCAGTTTTATTTGTTTTCCAATCGAAGTGGATTTTTCGACAGAATTTTGCCAGGGACAACCCTTTTGTTGCCGTAGGTTCTTTCACGTGCGCTAAGTGCATGCTGCACACGGGACCTTGGTTTATCGTCTCATCCGAATGACTAGTGTCCAGACCACCATTCAAGGTCTAGTGGAGGGGGAGAAAATACTGGCGACTACCGGTGTGATTCGAAACAGTGCGCTCAGATTTTCTAGCATTCTAGGCGGACGCGTTACCTCTAGGTGGAGGTCAGTGTGATTATCATGTTGCTATTTTTTTCATCGAGGACAGTTTTTGACCAGTGGAATGCGCTCCCCATCGCCAAAAGGTTTTAGATAAGATGCTCTCTGTCACAGGCTTTGGTTCAGGGCAAAAATAACACACTGGACTTGTTCATTTCAAACTCGGTCAGGGGGAACAGGTCAGCCATTTTTTGGCGGGAAACTGGCTGCAGCTGTTACAACATTGTTACAATGTAAAAAAAACGGTCTTGTTTACATGACCCCTTGATGTCGAAAAAGGTCGCCAATGGCAGTGCAGTGTCCAGTCAACTTAAGTCGCCAATGGAGGTGAAAGAGTTTTAAACTAAAAAGTAAATCTGTTTGCCCAGTTGAGAAAAAAAAAATGAACATGGCACGGTCTACTTTTTTTTTTTTAAAGGTGGGGGTACAATTACATTCGTGGATGTGAATTCCAATACAATCCAACAAAAACAAATATACTTGATGAATGGTTTGATTTTTTATGGCGTTAAGATCAATTGTTGGTTAACAGAGAGCTGCTTAACAGTCACAGCTTGAACATTGATTTGTCATTTGATGTTAACGTCGATTGTGGTTCATTACATTAACTTCCAAACACAGTTACAAGCTGAGAAAGCTGTGAATCCTTGAAAGATGGTTAAGCAACTGACCTTGATGTGCTGTTGGGGATTTCTACTGTTACCCAACACAGGGTATCATTACTATTTAGACCAAATATTTCAACCGACTGATACTTTTTTCCATTCAGTTGATCTGAATATCTAGTCTAATCCCCAAAAGAGCATTTTGATAAAACGACACTAATTGTCTTGACAATCTCTGTGGCTCCCATTGTTAAACATCAGAGATGAATTGTATTGTTACCTGAATAAGCAAATATCCTGCTCAATAGAGGATAACAATTTGGTTTATCAATTCCTGGTGGGTTTTTACCTGATTATAGTATTGCTGATTACATCTGTCACTCCCATTGCATTAACTGAGAAGTACCAATTCACGCAGAAAAGGTTATATGTTGTGTTTGTCGACTTTATGAATGCGTTTGATCTAGTCAACAGTTCAATTTCATATGGATGGTCTTTTAAAACAAAAACAAAAAAAGAAAAAGAAAAACAAAAAGAAAGACAAAAGAATGGGGTCAAAAGCACAGTAGAAATAAAAGTACGAAATGACGAAAGTGAGTGTGTGAGATGATGGTGAAACGACGGAAACTTTGTTTCTGTCTTTGTGGTTTGAGTCAATGTAAAACGTGTTGTCCTGTTTGGTTTTCTCATACCATAAATGCAGTTACCGGCGATATTCGTGATGGTAAATATCGTACTGTTCCAACTCTTGATCTGACAGAAATTTTGTTATGACAGTTGGCTGACAATGGACATCTCTTCTGTTACGGGTTTCAATGCTTTCTGAATAATAAGTTATCTTCGATAAAGGTAAAGATATTGTTTTTTGTCGTAGATGTTGCACTGCAGTAAACGAAATTGAAAATAATTTGACATTCCTATAAAAATAAAAAAATAATTTTTTAAAAACCCGTCCCTCTCATTTACATGACTTGTGAAGAAAGAGCAGCCAAAGCCAATTGTTTGCAATCTAAGATTACTGTGGTCTCTCAATGAAAAATGTCCAAAACAGTTCTTTAGAGTTTTCATTCGTCAAGTAGGCTACAACCTATGTTGTCTTAAAAGCTCTAATGTTTGGGGATTAACTGCCAATCAAGCAGCAATCGAAACATTGCATTTAGTTTGAAATGAATGAACAATGAGGCCAGGATAACAAATGATCCACAAACAGCAAAGAGTGGTAACTCTATTCCCAGAGTACATGGTTTCAAGTCAATGCTGCTTATGCTACTGATTCTGCTACCACACAGGTAAAATAAAAGGTACATTGGAACAAACTCAGGCACTTGCTCAAAGAAGGAAGCTCCGGGCTTGTCCTTATACCGATCATTTGACATGTGCACACAGCGGCAATGACAGAAGAAATGTGCAAAAACAAATTAGTTTTTATTCAAGACTGGTATAGCCTTTTAATCCTGAATATGCTACACAGAATATATGGACAGTACAGAACAAACACATGGCTGCCTCGGTGGGTATTGTGTGTGTGTAAGATAAGATAAGATAAGATAAGATAAGAATAACTTTATTATCTCCACCTGGAGAAATTTGGTCAGGTGCATTATCACAACATAGACAAGTAAACAACATGGGGACCATAACTGTAAATGCCAACAACAGCCCCAACAAATATTACGAAGATACAAATGTAAAAAATATCACATACATCGTTTCATACATACATCCACACACTGCAGGTAATAACTAGTATTCTTAATGTAAAAACAGAAAGAATTAAGAAACATTATTTGAATATAATTATAAACATAGCCTACTATACTGCACATTGATTATAATAGACAGATAAGATAAGAATAAAGATGAATTGCGGAAAACCACAACCAGATAATCAGCACACACCCGCACCGCACCCCTACCCCCACCCCACCCCACACACGCAGATAACTTGATCAAACAAGAGTAATAAACATATGTTCTCAAATAAAAGCATTTCACATATTCGCTTTTAAAAACATTGCAATTAATGTGTGTGTGTGTGTGTGTGTGTGTGTGTGTGTGTGTGTGTGTGTGTGTGTGTGTTTCTTTATTTTCTTCTTTTTTTCATACTTGATATGAATGAGCAATGAATCCAGATCAACTGATTAACAAATGGTAAAGAGTGGTATCTCTCTATTCACAAGGTACACAACTTCAAGTCAATTACAACTTATGCTACGAATTTAGCTAGCACACAGGTAAATAAAAGATACATTGGAACAAACCCAGACACTTCCTTAAAAAAAATGGAAGCTCGGCTGTGTGTGTTAGTTCGTTTATTTGCTCTGAAACGACTGTGAAATTATTCAGACACGAACTATACTTATTCATCGGTAATCAGGAAGCTGTCCAATTTATATTCAAATATTTTCGAGATGCATAATTGTCCATTCATTATTCAAACATTTTCGAGATGCATAACTGTCCATTCATTATTCAAACATTTTCGAGATGCATAACTGTCCATTCATTATTCAAACATTTTCGAGATGCATAACTGTCCATTCAATATTCAAACATTTTCGAGATGCATAACTGTCCATTCATTATTCAAACATTTTCGAGATGCATAACTGTCCATTCAATATTCAAACATTTTCGAGATGCATAACTGTCCATTCAATATTCAAACATTTTCGAGATGCATTAAATACACAATACAAGGTATGAAGAATGTCATACAACTGTTTACCATTGGCATGATACACAAATATGTTGCCTCCTTGCTGCAAGAATTAAAATGACTGGGTAGACGTTATTTGCTTTGCATTATCCATATAATATGTAGATATACAGAAAATATGTGGTACTGAGGACTTCAATGTTTTTCTCATGACGGACGCCCTTGAAGAATATGCCAGCACAATTAAAAATGGACGAAAAACCATCATTAACCTTTGCTCCACAGATGACATCAGTGGCATGGGAGGTAGTGGGCAAGAACTTGCCAAGCTTGTTGAAAGACGGAATGAAAGAACGACAAAATATAGCATGGAAATCAGTAACGAGAAAGCTCGCCACAACGTCACCATCAGTGCTGCGTGTCCAGGGACAGCTGGGAACCATTCAACAGTTCACTTACCTGAATTCCGTCATGAAGGATCCAGATCAGAAATTCTCTCGAGAGCAGCAAAGACAATATCCACAATGAAACCTGTGTGGAAGGACAGCATCATCTCTGAGAAACACAAGATCACTGGTGTATAACTCATTCCTGCATGCATGCGAGGCATGGACCTTTGCGGCGGGTTTGGAAAGAACCCAGGCTGTGGGAATGAGGTGTAATATCAAGATACGAAACATCCGATTCATTTATCACGTCACCAATGAAAAACCATCAAGCAGCATATTGGACACATGAAATGTGAAAATCTGTTGACATCGGTTAAGAAAAGAAAACTTGGTTGGTGCTGCCAGGTAACAGGATTCACTGACCTTGTTCCAACAATCCTCCCAGGAACTGATGAGGGAGGGAGACGGCGTGGAAAACAGGGAGAAAATAACTATGGACAGACGGCACTGCAGAATGGACGGGAAAACTGTTCACAGACACTCCAGCTTTGACGCACAATCGACAGACCAGGGGGAGTCTGGTGAACAGCTCTGTGCGGTGTCTCAGTCACACTTTAATAATAATAAGAATAATAATAATCATAAAGTACATTTTAAGACGCTTATCCCCTTGGAGAGCTCTAAGTGCCATTACAATTTATATATATATATATATATATATATATATATAAAACATTAAAAGGTTTCATCACTTAAAATCTATGGCGTAGGTCACACCTGGTGTTAACGTATTCAGTCAAATGAAGTTTGTAAAGGTGGGTCTTAAGCCTAGCCTTAAAGGCTGACAATGTGGGAGCCTTTCTAAGTGTCTGGGAGAGTGTGTTATAAGTTGAAGGACCAACAAATGAAACAGAACGTCTGCCATAGTTCTCTAGATGGAATCGGGGAATGGCGAGGTGACCAGCATTTGAAGACCGCAATGATCTGGATGGCACATGCAGGGTCAAGAGATCAGAAATGTATGCAGGGGACTGACCATGAAGGGAACGGTAACAGAGTGTTGCTAATTAATTTTATACTCCACACGTGCACGCACTGGCAGCCAGTGAAGTTGCCTGAGAAGTGGTTTGGCATGGTCAAATTTACGCTTTGCGGAGAACGATGCGTGCCGCATGATTCTGGGCTTTCTGAAGCCTCTCAAGCAAGCAGTCAGGGGGACCAGCAAACAGTGAGTTACAGTAGTCCATTCTGGACAACACAAAGGCAGACATGTGTTTCTTTGCAGCCTCTACAGACAGAAAAGGACGAATATGACGAATGCGGCGCAGTTCTAAATAAATGGATTTGCACAGCTTGTTTATGTGGCTTTCCATGGTGAGAGAACAGTCAATATGCACGCCTAGATTGCAGACAGTTTGGGAAAACTCAATTCGGGTGCCACTGAGAGAAAATGAAGTATAGTTTGAGACCATTTTGAGTTTGTGACCTGTTCCAACTGCCATGACTTCAGTCTTTTCATCATTCATATTAAGTTTATTTACAGTCATCCACTTCTTCACTGATTCTATCGTCTCCTGTGCCGTTTCAAAGACTTGTGAGAACTGAGCAGGAGGGGCAAAGAGTTAATGAAGAAGAAGAAGAAGATGATGCGGTTTTGGAGTTATGCGTGCGTGAGAATGACTGGTGCGAAAGCGCTTAGATTTGTCTATGCACAAGATTCAGCGCTATATAAGTACCATTATTATTATGATGATGAAGATGGTGATATGATGATGATGGTGGTGGTGGTGGTGGTGGTGGTGAAAATTTTCCGAAGTAGTAAAGGAAAGAGTAATTAACTGATTGATTTTTTTTTTTCAATGTGGCAAAGGGAAATAATAACGAAAAGTGGCGAAACTTTTCATTCATCTTTTAAATCTAGGAAACATTCAGTGTGTCCCAGTATCTAGCTGACTTCAGTCTGTCCATAAAATGTGAACTAGGTTTAGATTAGGAGTTTCATAATTACGAACGCAGCCAATCAGACATTCAAAGAAACACATCACTTGACTGTCCATTTTCTTGGGACATGAATGTCCTTTTGTATTTTCTTGACCACAATATAGATATCTCGGTACACATATCATGCCTAACAAATATTACTACTGTCTCGCCGCTTTCGAACTGTTATTACTGCTTTTTTGTGAAATTAGTTTGTTTGTTTTTTTAAATAATAATAAAAACACGTAGACAAAACCAAGCTTTGTATGTGGATGATTCAACCAAAGAAGATGGACAGACAGTACTGTGTACATGCTGATGCTATGTAATGAAGCATATCCCTATGTACGATGTGCGCCAACTTGTGTTTGCTCATTTAGTGCATGCCTGTAACATTTACACATCCCTACCCCTCCTCCACCTCCCCCCTCAACCCTTCTCCCCCCGTCTCTCTCTCTCCCGTCCCCAGCCCTCTTAACATTTACATTTCAGTATGTGAACACGGGCTCAATAGCCGAGTAAAAAAAAAAAGCGTTGGACTTTCAATCTGAGGGTCCCAGGTTCCAATCTCGGTAACAGCGCCTGGTGGGTAAAGGGTGCAGTTTTTTCCGATCTCTCAGGTCAACACTTGTGCAGACCTACTAGTGCCTGAACCCACTTTGTGTGTATACGCAAACAGAAGATCAAATGCGCACGTTGAAGATCCTGTAATCCATGGCAGCGTTCGGTGGTTTATGGAAACAATAACGTACCCAGCATGTGCACACCCGAAAGCCGAGTACGGCTGCCTACATGGTGAGGGTAAAAACAGTCATACACGTAAAAGCCCACTCGTGTACATACGAGTGAATGTCTGAGCTTCAGCCCACTTCCTCTATGTTTGTCGCAACTTTCCGGCTTTACTAACTTGTAACAGAAATGTCAAAAGAAACTCTGGTGAAATATTTTCGGCAATCACTCCGGACAAGTCCATTTCTTTCGACAATTTGTGACTGGCGGATCAAACGCGCATCACCACTCCGAACAATACAAGATTTTCTTGTGTCCGGGAGCGTGCGGATTTGCCCACGGCCCGATGTGTGTGTGTGTGCGTGCGTACACAGATTCACACAGACAGACTCCAGGAAATGATGGTTTATTGGTTCTAATTTACAGGCAATTTTGGACAAAATCAAAATACCCTGTGGTCTAAGCAGTAACGTACTGAATGTTCAATAGACAGAATGCACTTATCCTCAATCCCAAAAAGCATCATTATCCCGATAGATAAATGAAAGAAAAGACGAAAGTTACATATCCAATTTGTAGACCAATAATTCCTTTACTAATTATGATTTCAAACAATAGAATGAACTGTAAGCATTTCCGGAACTCGTACGTGCAGCAAACGCGTGTCTGTGTGTGTGTGTGGGGGGGGGGGGGGGGGGGTGGGGGGGGGGGGGTGTCCGTGTGTGTACGCTCGTGTGTGTGCGTGCGCGTGCACGCGTGCGTGTGTATGTGTAGGTGTTATACTTTATGGCTTATTTGAGCTTTTAATTCATTGCACACTGTTTGAAATTGGACGGTTTATAGTGGGATTTTTTTAATAGCTTTTGTACATGTTTGCTACCACGTTTTTGTGTTATTCTCCATATCATATTATTGTTCCTTTGTCATCATGTTTTTGCAGTCATTGTAAAGCTCCTTCAATTTCCATCACTAATATTGTAATTATTATCGACAAAAGTTTAACCTAGCCTAGGCTACTTTAGACCCGGGGTATAAACTGGCCAGGGGTAGGGTTCGACCTGTTACAGCCGGTGCCGGGTGTTTGTCGTCGTTTTGTCAACTGATTGCGTGACCACGTTCCTGCAGCTAGCTGTGCTTTCTGACTGTCAGACACGATAGGACTTTGGGGAGCTGTGCTACCCCTTCTCCTTGATATTCGTTCCGCAGTGGTGACATATTTAGACGGTAACACTCTTTTTTCAACATATAATTAAATCCTCACACATTCACTCACATAATGACTCAACATTTTTTTCAGCCAGAGCAGGTACGCAGATGTGCATGCAATGTGTCGAAACAGCAAATGACTCATCACGCAGATCTGCATGCCGTATTTTCTGTGCAGGCCGTAGATCCGCGCATATGTGCGTGGTACGTTGTTACAGGTGGACAGCAGACTGGCAGAGTGTACAAGAAGTCTGCTACCTCGACAACACACTGTGCAAGAATGGATTGTTGGACGTTGAATTTACCAAACACATCGCTAAGACCAGCAGCTCCTTTGGCAGGCTGACTCAACGACAGTGGCAGGAAAGTGGCACCCAGTTGTCAACCAGGATCGCAGTGTACAGGGCAGTGGCCACACTCCCCTGTTGCTGTGAAACGTGGACACTGCACTGCCACCACGTCTGACTTCTGGAAAAATTCCATCAGCAGTGTCTTCACAGAATATAATTATGACACCACGTGGCAGGACATGGTAACAAACTCAGAGGTGTTGGTGAAATACTTGCTCACAAGGGCAGAGTGCTTGTTGACCCAAAAACCAGCTGCCGTGGTCAGGCCATGTTGTCTGCATGGAAAACAGCTGAATCCTGAAATGTTGCTGTGGGGCCAAGGACGACCTGAGGTGCTGTGGCCCTGACCAACCTGAGGAATGGTATTGACCCTTCTTCCTGGTAAGTGACATTCAAAGACCGTAACAGGGGGCTGAACATTTTGTAGGCACGTTTCTGTTTCAGTTTCTCAAGAAGGTGTTACTGCGTTTGGAAAAATGATCATATGCACTTTACCACATCTCTTAGGCAGATGCCTGACCAGCAGCGCAGTGCTTACGCAGGGCTTGCATTGATGCATATATACATGTTTGTACATGTTAGAGTGGATTTTGTTTTGTGCATAATTTTGCCAGAGGACAACACTCATGTTGACATGGATTCTTTTTCAGTAAGCAAAGTGCGTGATGCACACAGGACCATGGTTTATTGTCTCGTCTGAATCATTAGATGCACAGTTTGATTTTCCAGTCGAAAGTGGGAGAAAGGTCTAGACCAGGATTTGAACCCAGGCCCTCACGGTCACTGTATTGGCGTCTTAACCATTCTGCTGCCGCCTTCCTCCACGGTTAGGCAAACACACGAACTTCTCCCCAGTACAAACGGGAGTGGCGAATCAAGGGACTGTGCCCCTTAGTCTGCTTTGTTATCTTTCCTCATGCTGACGAGAGATTCCGCCACATTGAGTGATGGGATTGTTGGATGTCATCTACAGTATAGGGAATCTGGTTTTATACACAGTGATCCACTATCGGGGATGATCATACCACTGTTCAGAATGACTGATATCCAGCACAGGTGTCTCACGTTCAGTGACACAAGCCCAATGACGTACTTTGACACAGATGGAGGCAGCACCACAGTCAAATTCGTAATCGATTTCTTCCAACAGTCCATCACAAGTAAGCAGTACATGGTTGACGAGGCAGTCAACGCCAAATAGATTGAACATGAGATCATTGGTATGTAACACACAACTTGAATGGCTGCTGAACTACTTTGGCGGACGAAAAATAGACAAGAGGGAAATCCTTTGTGGCTCAAGTGTGCACTCAGGCGGCCAGGACTGTATCTCTGTTCACACGGGACAACACAGGGTTCGGCAGCCACTCTGGTGCTGGAGCAGTCCTCTTCAGGAGCTCCAGAGAATGGAGGAAACCCAGAAGGTTATTGGGCAGCACCATCCATGTTGTGAAAGCACCAGGTCCTAATGGAATGCCCCTAGAGATCTTCAGACAGGAAGGAGAAACCACTGTTGTCAAACTTGTCAAGCGTATGCAGCAGTTCTGGGAGGAAGGGTCAGTGCAGCAGGACTTCAAAGATGTTATCCACCGCTACAAGAACAAAGGGGACAGTGCATCACGTGACAACAAAGGCTTTTCACTGTTGTGCATCACAAGGAAGATCTCTGCCCGTGTCGTCCTGAATGGCATCATACACCACCTTGGATGATGTGGTCTCTCTGAGGCAGTGTGGTTTCTGGAGCAACATGGGCACGACTGACATGATCTCTGCAGTTCAACAATTACATGAGAAATGTTGTGACCAGAATCAGAACCTCTGCTTCATCTTCATTGACTTGACACAGGCATATCACACCATCAGCTGGAAAGGAGTGTAGGATATTCTCTCCAAGCTTGGATGCCCACTGAAATTTGTCTGGATCATCCAATCATTCCACAACGCCATGATGGCCACCATAAATGAAAACTTTGATGTTTGAATTGATTCCCAGTCCCCAACAGCGTCAAGCAGGCTTGTGTTTTGACTCACGCCCTCTTCAGCCTCAGATTTGCTACCACGTTGCTCTCCAGACTGGTACTGGGGACACAGCCTGTTACAGATGTGATGGTCGCTATTGAGGGACTTCCTGTACGCAGATGACTGTGCTCTTGCAGCACTGAACGGACCAGACATGCAAAAACCTGCCAGCTGCATCAGCAAAGGCCCTTGGGTAATCATCAGCCTGCAAAGACAGAGGTAATGCTCAAGAGTGAAACCAGGCCTTGCCCCTGCAGAACCTCAAATCGAAATGGAGGGCACAACTCTGAGCAATGTGGAAAATTTGCTTTTCCACACTCGTGTGTGTGTGTGTGTGTGTGTGTGTGTGTGTGTGTGGTGTGTGTGTGTGTGTGTGTGTGTGTGTGTGTGTGTGTGTGTGTGTGCAAATGGAAGATATTTGTTGGATTTCTGTACATAAACACTAGAAAGGACGTGACATGATTAGATCCAAAAGGTGTTTCAATCAAAAATTAGAATTGATGTTAACTCACTGGTGTAAATTACATGACGGTATTGATTTGACAAGTGGGAGGAGGGTGGGGTTGGGGGGGTTGCAAACCAATGAGGTAGAAATGAGGTGTATTGCTGATTTACTTATTCACAAAGTGAGGTTCTGTGAGACCCATCATATAGGCTTAGATCTTATTTTAACTCAGGGTAAAAACTCCCGTAGCCTTTGACGTAAGAAGGAGAAGGAACAGACGAAGAGCTATAACATAAGCATCAGGATGTTGTAAGCAATTTACAAAACCCAGTCATAATAATAATAATAATAATGGATACTTGTTGAGCGCTTTCCTCTCAGAAAGAGAGCTCAAAGCGCTTTACGATAAACACAAAACACACACACGCGCGCGAGCGCAATAACTTGAAAAAAAAAAAGGAAAAAAAAGATTTGACGCACAAAACCATTTCATAGTCACACACAGACACACACACACACACACACACGCACACGCACGCACGCACACACGTGAGGAGTTCCATGGATTATAACTGAAATGTCATTGGAAAGGGATGGAAGGTCTATGTGTAGGCATTTTCAAAACGATGTGTTTTCATACCAGATTGAAATGAGGAAGAATGGCGAAGATCGTGAGGTAAACTGTTCCATACAGATGGAGCTGAGCAAGAAAAGGAATCATCACCAAAGGATTGGGTTTTAACACGGGGAGCAAGTAGCCAACGTGAATCAGAAGATGATCTGAGTTGTGAAGGTTTGTAGGTTTGAATGACTTCTCCTCAATACTGAGGAGCAGCACACGAAATAGAGTTGAAGGTAACAGTCGCGACTTTATACTGATGCGGGCACAATCTGGTAACCAGTGAAGAGAATGCAGGAGATGAGTGATATTGTCAGTCTTTTTGGTTCTAAAAATTAACTTTGCTGCTGCGTTTTGAACTTTCTGGAGTATATGTATTAAGTACTGAGGACGACCAATGAGGAGTGAGTTACAATAATCAGGTCTGGACAAAACTGTGGGACACAAACTGATTCCTACCTTTCAACTGCAACACCAACATCATGCTCAGAGGCAGTGAAATCGGATCCCTGTGGCACGCCAGAGCAGCTGTCCACATCAAAAGTCCACATTTCGCCAAAAGGTAGGCAGACTAAAGGCAACAGGCCCAAATCGAGTAGAAAAAAACAACAAAGCCCAAAAATGACGTCAATTTCTCATACAATGACGACACGAGAAATGACGCAAAATCTAAACAAAAGTTCTTCATTCAAAAAACAACTCAAATGACAAGGTGAAAGAACTTACCAACACCCTAATTCTTCATGATTCAATCATGAATGGCGTAGAAAAAAATCGGCTTGGACACTCGTATTGGTTCCATGCATCAAAGAAACGAACCCTCACAGTGAGTGCTGTGCAATAAAGTGTTTCATGTATTTTCCCAGATACACTTTAAGTCCACACAGGCATGTACACAACAGTACTTCTAATAATATTTTTAAGACACTCTCTCTGCCCAGTCAACCCTTACTTACCAGACTCAGTGCAGGGTCATTCCCACAGCTACGTAAACATTCCTTCTTGCTCGCTTGCAAGGGCAAGGTCTTCCCAGATGGTGGCGTGGATAGGGCGCACACAGACGTTCACGTTCTGTTACCGTATGTAGTTAGGGGTCAGATACGCACTTTTTGGTTTTCGGATTCGTTCCTCAGTCGTCTGCTTCTTGTCCTCGTTGTTTTGATGCAATGGCTCTTCGTAAACAGCGCCCTCTACCAGTTTGGTCGGGTTATGACCCTTGATATCGCTTCTGGGTTACAGGTCACTATGGGACCATTCGTCGTGTTTCACTACACTCTCCCTGGCTTCATGATGAAAGATCCTTGTTCAGGAGAGCCAGTGAGGAAAGTGAAACACAAGTTAGATCCCCTGATTTTCTTCATACCCAGAAGCTACCATTCTGGAGGCACTAAGTGGGGCTCACTGGAAGAGTCGGAGGGCGTTGCTGGTGGTTTTTCTCCAACGCCTCCGCCGACATCTGAAGGTGAGCCACCACGCATTCCGCCACTGAGTAGAGATGGCTCGGTGCAGACCACTTGTCCCCTTCGGCCAGGAAATACAGGGCATCTGTCTCTAGGAGGATCCTGTCTCGGTTCAGACCCTTTAAAGCCTGAACTTGGGTCTCATTGAATGTTTTGGCCACTCGAGTGAACCAAAAGTACACGTTGGGGAAGATCCCGAACCACTGATCCCGGGCATAAGAGTCACCCGTAAAGCAGTGAAGATAAATCTTCTGTGATCTGGACACATGTCACTTCACCAGGTGAAGCATGTAGAGGTAGGCCTTCACTCCACTATCATCGGGGATCCCTCTGCAGTGAAGCACAAGCACATGCCTCAACTCCACCATGGGGAGCAACTGCTCCAGCACATCTGCTGGGAGGCTCATGAATGCCGTGGTACCGAGTGATTGATTCTTATCTCACCAAAGCCTAATACTCGGGTGGATTGGATCAACTCCCTCAGGTTTCCAAAGGCTTCATGCATGTATGCCTTCGGAATTCAGCTACAATGTTTTGGATGGAATCCAACTGCAACCACATATCCCTGGGAAAACTGGCCAGTTGTTCCCGTGAAGGATAAGTGTAGGGGTTGCAGAAGAAGGCACAGGTACCCACAAGCTGAATTTCTTTGCTGGAGTACACTGACGTGCCGTCCAATACTGCTTTCAAGCCAGCATCCTTGGGCAACTGCATCCTGTTGGATGTTTGGTCCAGGTGGAAACGTGAGTCGAAGGCATGGGGCCTATGCCGTCTCACCTCCAGCTGTCTCACCTGTTCCGGAACTGGGTATGCCTTCCTGAGATACTCTTGTTACTCAGGCTCCAACTGAGCCACCGACAGCAACACTACCTTCCAGTGAATCAGAACAGCTACTGAGTTCACCGGGTACAAGCGAAATTCACAAGGCATCAACTTTCCCAAATAGGTGCAAAAAAACTCCACCAGCTCCTCCAAGGTTCCCAGGTGCCCCAGCAGCCAATGAGTAACCTGTCTCAGGGGAAGCCAAGAAACCATTCAACGTCTTTGGAGTTCGTTGGGACTGGCCAGTCAGCCACTGTTTGCTTGTGCCGGTCTGACAGGACGAGGAAGATCATGGATGGGGCAAGCAGAAGACACAATCCAGCTAGTATGCCGACTTCAAGACCTGAAAGAAACAAAAGAATGGGAGAAAAACCCCGAAAACCTCAACCATCTATTCAACACAGTCATTTCACCCACTCTAGGAAGACATTGTCGGGAATGGCCAGAGGGCAAAACTGATGCGGAAGTGAAGCTGCTTATAGAAGAAAACAGTAAAGAAGAGGACATCATCATATACACAGATGGCTCAGTCACCAAAGACCAGTCTGGCTGGGCATTCACTGCGAAACAAAATGGAAAGACAATTTGGGAAGAGAATGCTGCCTACAAAGTCACAACCTCCAGCCTGACGATGGAAGTTGAAGCTGTGACACATGCCCTCCAGTGGCTATCGTCCTTCCATACGCCCGGAAACCAACATGCCATGATTCTAACCGACTCAATGAACCTCATACAGAAAATTGAAAACGGAATGGGAAGCCCAGAGTGGCATAACGCAATGCGCAACTTTCAGATTAAAAAACTCACATGGTCATACTGCCCGGGACATGCAGGTGTTAAGGGAAATGAGCGAGCTGACAGACTTGCTGGTAACGCAACACCAACGAGCGGCCTACATCTAGGAAAATTGGAAATCCTCAGAAAAGTCAAAGAATACCAAAAAGAACAGGTACAAGGCCATCACATCATCGATCGCCTCAAAGAAATAGAAGCAGAGAGAGGGAGCGGCCGCAAATCTAACATGAAAGGTAGAGCACGATGCTTTGCAAATCAAACAAATATCGGCATCATTTCCAAACCAACATTGCGCAAATTTCTTCAAAACGGAACAGAGTCTCTGTGGGCCTTTCCAAACACAATAGACCGAGCAACACACTAGACGCCACGTTCTTGGCATCAGAGATCTTTTCCCATCCCTCTTGCGGCCAGTCAGTGGCGGCTGTGTGTGTTTGTGTGTATGTGTGGGTCTGTGCTTTTGAGTGCGTTTGTGAATGCGCGAGAGTGAAACTGTACACAAGTGTCAGGAGAGATATGTGTGTGTGTGTGTGTGTGTGTGTGTGTGAGGGGAGGTGGGAGTGCAGGGGGAGGTGGGGTAGAGGATGAGGTATGTGAGTGTATGCATGCCTACACTGTGGGAGCAACAGGATATTGGAACGTGTATATATATATATATATATATATATATATATATATATATATATATATATATACATATATATATATCTTTGTATGTACGTGTGTGGTGGGGTTGGAGGTGGGAGATATGGGCGTATGTGTGTGTGCTTGTACAAGTAAGTGTTCATCTCTGTGAGTGTGTGTTTGTGTGTGTGTGTGTGTGCCGTGGAAGCTGCGATACGTAGACTAGAAATGAGTGTGTGGAGGAGGGGGTAGAGGAGGTGCAAGGTAATGTGTGTGTGTGTGTGTGTGGGTGTGTTGGAGCTCATGTACGTTTATATGTATTTGACTGTGCTTTCATATGTGCTTGTACAAGTAAGTGTTCATCTCTGTGAGTGTGTGTTTGTGTTTGTGTGTGTTTGTGTGCCGTGGAAGCTGCGATACTTAGACTAGAAATGAGTGTGTGGAGGAGGGGGGTAGAGGAGGTGCACGGTAATGCGTGTGTGTGTGTGTGTGTTGGAGCTCATGTACGTTTATATGTATTTGACTGTGCTTTCATATATGTGAAACTGCATGTCTGGTGCATTTCTGTTATGCATGTGTGGGTGTATGTGTGAATGTGTGTCTTCATATTTTACATTTATTTGCTTATTTATCACCATTGTTGTCTTATTTATTTATTTATTTATGTTTTATTATTATCATTTTATTAGTATTACTAATATTATTACTACTACCTTTTTCTATATTATAATTATTATTTATTTATTCATTTATTTATTTATGCAAGCTTATCTATTATTTATTCCCCCGTTTTTTTTGTTTGTTTGTTTGTTTGTGTTTTTTTTTTTGTGTGTGTGTGGTTTTTTTGGTTTTTTTGGTTTTTTTCAAGGCCTGACTAAGCGCGTTGGGTTACGCTGCTGGTCAGGCATCTGCTTGGCAGATGTGGTGTAGCGTATATGGTTTTGTCCGAACGCAGTGACGCCTCCTTGAGCTACTGATACTGATACTGACAGCACCATCTTGTTGTGACTGACGATCCTCCCTTGGAACTCCACTTCTGGTTGAAACAGAAGACATTTCTTTGGCTTCAACTTCATGCCATACTGGCGGAATGTGCCCAGTGCTTCCCTTAAGAAAGCAAGGACAGTCTTCCACGTCAGACCTTGCAAGATTAGGTTGACCACTCTGGAGAAGGTAGCCGGATCATTTCTTAGTCCAAACTCCATTCTTTTGTGTTTGAAGAGGCCATATTTTGTCAGGAACGCTGTTTTTTCCTGTCTGATTCCTTGACCTTGACCTGCCAATACACGTTGTTGGCGTAGGGCTTTGAGAACCACAAGCTACCCGCTAGTGTATCCAGACAGTCTTCAACGAGGGGGAGAGGGAAAGTATCCTTCACTGTCACTTCATTCAGCGCCCGGAAGTCGATGCACCAACGTACAGATCCGTTTTTCTTTCGGATCAGTACTGTGACTGATGCCCACTCCGAGACAGACACCCGCAAAAAGCATGTTTTTCAGGTGTGCCTCTTCCTCTCCAGCAAATACTGTCAGAGTGCGGTGCATTCTCTGCTTACTGGGTTTCGCGTCCCCAGTGTCAATGGAATGTTCAATTTCTGTGAAGTGACCCAAGTCGAACGCATTTTTTGCAAATACGTCTCCAAAATTACAGAGGGGATCTTTCAACAGCACCTTTTCGTTATCTGTCAAAAACTTGCTTGAGTTTTTTGGGGTTTTTTGTTGTTGTTGTTGTTGTTTTTTTCAACATTTTTTAAATTCCCAATCATTCACCCATCCATTCCACAGATCTTACATTCATTCATCAACATCTTTCTGCTGTGGTCGTTATACAGGGTTACCTGCAAATGGACAAGAAAAGAGAAATGAAAAGTGTCATGGAAACATGCAACAATGTTGGCAATGACATGTTGTAAAGTGCATAGAGCTTCAAGAATATGCGCTGTAGTGAAACATCGTAATAAATACATAAACAAATAAGTAAATAAATAAACATTTCTTGAGACAATACGGATAAATTATGTGACGGATGTCTTCACATTCTTTTTAAAGAAATGCTATATGAATGTATTACTGATTTTTTTTAATTTTAAAAAAAATTATATATTTATTTATTTAACTTTTTAAAATAAACTTGCTTGAGTTCTCTTGGAGCTGATGAAGATGTTCTGGTACTTCCCTTTTCTCTTCTGGACTGTGGCTGTCTTCTACTGACTTTCCTGCATTGCAGGAAGGGATCTTATTTTGCTCTGCAATGCCTGACTGTTTTTCAGTGGTCTCCCTTTGGTTAGCAACCTCCTGTATTTCATAGGCATTCCCCAGGAGCTGTCCTTCCTTGATTGACCTATACTTGTCACTAAGCTTGACTATGCACACTATGGGATCAGTTTTAAATTTTCTGATGACTCGTAGTATCAGCAGATCCATTGTGTCTGTGGATTCAATAGCATAGTCCTGCAAGAGGAGTCATGAGATTTCAATGGTCAGTTTGGCAAGTACGGGTTGAAAATTTTTAGAAAGATATGAGGGTGTGGTATTACAGTTCAGGCACTAAAAGCATAGACTGGCAACTTTGTATTCAATTCTGGCTTGAACAGGCAGCCAGTGAAGTGCCTGCAGGAGAGCAGCAGAACTCTCACTTCAAGACTTCGTAAGGACGAGTCGAGCTGCACTATTCTGTATTTTCTGGAGCTTGTAGAGTTTATGATTGGGATGGCCAGCCAGGAGAGAATTGTGATAACCTAGGCAGGAAAGTGCAGATTTTTACTAATCTTTCGAAGCTGGAAGTAAATAACTTTCAAAGGCGGTTCACATGTGTTTCCATCATGAGAGATGTACACTGTAGAAAGTACTGGCCCCAGGACGGAATTATGTGGTACCCCTTATCTGGGCACAAATGGAACAGACTGATTTCCATTTACAAGGACAGACTTTGTACGACCTGATAAGTAGGAACAGAACCATTTCAGAATAGTGCCACCGGGTCTGAACACAGCACACAACCTTCTGACCATAATGTCGTGGTCTATTGTCAAATGCTGCAGGAAGGTCCAGCAGTGACATAATGGACACCTTGTCTGCATCAGATGCTTGCAACAGGTCACTGACATCATGTAATAAGGCCGATTCCGTGCTGTCTCTTTCTGTACGCTGACTGAAATGGCTCCAGGAGACACTGGATCTCAAAGTGTTTCTTAAGCTGGCGGAGCACAATACGTCCTAGAACTTTTGACAGAAATGGAAGGTTGGACACTGGTCTATAGTTTTTCACGTTTTCAGGGTCAAGACTAGCTTTCTTTTAAATGGGACGCCTCAAGGTA
This sequence comes from Babylonia areolata, assembly GCF_041734735.1. Taxonomy (NCBI): domain Eukaryota; kingdom Metazoa; phylum Mollusca; class Gastropoda; order Neogastropoda; family Buccinidae; genus Babylonia; species Babylonia areolata. Next base: position 33,971,337 of record NC_134889.1, read on the forward strand.
TGCATGAAGAGCTGTTGGACAGCACCTGAAGTCATAATGATAATAATAATAATGGTATTTATATAGCGCTGAATCTTGTGCAGAGACAAATCAAAGCGCTTTCGCACCAGTCATTCACGCGCATGCATAACTCTAAAACTGGAGAAACTGAAGACAAGGAAGAGGCAGGGAAGGGAGGCTATTTTGGGAAGAGGTGGGTTTTAAGGCCAGACTTGAAAGAGCTGAGGGTGGAGACTTTATGAATTGAAAGAGGAAGTTCATTCCAGCTGCAATGTCCAGAGACAGAGAAAGAACGGCGGCCAACAGTCGAGAGCTTGAATCTGGGTATGCGTAAACAGAGTGGATCCAAAGCTGATCCTAGTGAGCGAGATGGAGTGTAGAGGTGAAGGCAGCCACAGAGATAGGAAGGGGCTGATTTGTGAATATATTTATAACATAGAGTGCTGATCTTGTACTTTAGTAGAAGTCAGGGATATATCCATGATTATTATACTTTGAAGTAATTCTAGACACTGGTAGATCATAAAATGTGGGATAGGATCAAGACTGCATGATTTCTCTGTCATCTTGAGGATGACATCTTTGATCTGGTCCTCAGTAACCTTCTAGAAGGTAGTGAACCGTATCCCACTTAAAGTATCAGGTTCGCCAAGACCAACTGGAGAATCTGGGCTACTTCTTATCATCTTGATTTTACTAGTGAGGTAATCAATAAGCTCACCGGCTAGATTTTCAGAAGGTATATTGCTGGGCAGAACAATTGGGACATCTTTCCCCTATCTTCTGATTGGCCAAGTGAAACAGTACTCTGGATGAATCAGCGACAGTAATTCTGTCGCACACTTTTTTCTTCTTTTGTTTTTTTCTTTATTTATCACGGATCATAACATTACGTAAATGAGCATAATTATATATGTTTGAAAATTTCCAGACCAGGTTTCGCTACTTTAGCCCAGCAGAACGACGCTGTTGTTTTGCCTGCTTGATTTCAAGGGACATCAATGGTGCATGTATGCGATCGAACACACGACGCATTATCAGAGGGGCATTTACTGATAAACAAGGACAAAAGAAACTGCATGAATGGTTATCAAGCAGTGTTTTAGATATGCCTAAAACTGAGATCACTTTGATAAAAACAGATGTTTTGTTATTTTTTAAGGAACAAATTGGTTTGTTGGGCACACGAGCCACAGTGATGACTGAATTATCGCAATTATCTGGACAGAGCTGAAGCTGTAAGTGTTTGCCAAGCTTTGGCGGTGATTTGATTCTAAAACTAGTACTTTAATTCAGATCACATCTCAGTGACGTAAACAGAAAAAAAAGTATGGCAATGGTATGACTGTGTTTGATTCAGTTGCCATGGTCAACTTTTAAACAAACATAAGTGACCTTTCTCATTCCTTGATTACACCCTTGTACTTTCATGGCTATATAGACAAACATGAGTCAACTTGTTGTGTTTTGTGCAGTCAAAGTCTAAACTCATCAGCATTTTGAGGAGACTGTAAACTAATTAACACTTAATTAACCAGCCAACCAATCACCCTCACGAACCATCCAGTCATGTGTTTTCGGAGAACAGTAAAAATTGTCTGGAGCCTGGTTTCGTTTGGTGTGTTGCCCAAGGGGCACTCTGACTGTGACACTGACTGCTTCAGAATGAGTGTGTGTGTTGTACATGGGGCACTCTGACTGTGACACTGACTGCTACAGAATGAGTGTGTGTGTTGTACATGGGGCACTCTGACTGTGACACTGACTGCTACAGAATGAGTGTGTGTGTTGTACATGGGGCACTCTGACTGTGACACTGACTGCTACAGAATGAGTGTGTGTGTTGTACATGGGGCACTCTGACTGTGACACTGACTGCTACAGAATGAGTGTGTGTGTTGTACATGGGGCACTCTGACTGTGACATTGACTGCTACACAATGAGTGTGTGTATTGTACATGGGGCACTCTGACTGTGACACTGACTGCTACAGAATGAGTGTGTGTATTGTACATGGGGCACTCTGACTGTGACACTGACTGCTACAGAATGAGCGTGTGTGTTGTACATGGGGCACTCTGACTGTGACACTGACTGCTACAGAATGAGCGTGTGTATTGTACAAAACCTTTGGGAGCTAGAGCGTGGTGTGAAATCAATACACATGAAAGGGCATTGGAGATGGTGCATAAAACTGATACCTAAATGCAGCATTTAAAAATTTATTTTATTTCATCAAATTAAAATGATACATAAAGCTTGCCTGAAACTTTTGGTCCAAAAGCCGAAACGAATTTGATGAAAAGTATTGACAGTATTCATGATGCTTTTCTGGCATTATCCCAACCCAAGCATCGTTTAGTCTCCTGTCTAAACTTGGTGCCACTCAATAGATACAGATAAAAGTTGGATCCACTAGCTGTCGACCACATCAGCTGAGTCACAGCCTCTACAATACCCAGTTCTGCATGTAAATATTCATCAGCAATTTCATTATCTAGCGTCCTTCTGTAAGTATCAAAAATACAAATCGGGAGCGTGAGAATCAGGAATGCTGTTGATGTCAGAATTAGAGTCACCATCATGGGATAGACTTTATTCATTCCTGATGATGTCAGTTGATCAATGTTCCCTACCATTCTCCGTGAAACCTTTATGGACCTGACCAGGTGTGTAATAAGAATAGAATTCCCAATAAATAGCAAAAGGGATGGAATGACAGATGCCATGAAAAGATCAATCAAAGTATGTATGTCTATAAAGTATGTGTACTTCTGTCTGGAAACACACATTCTGTATTCAGCTGAAAAAGAAAAAGTGAACAATAGATGGTGGTTCAGCACACAGGCAACAACAGCTATAACAGCAATAACGATCTTTCCCCTTCTCACAGTGCACAGAGAGGCAACACGATGAGGTACGACCACTGACGTCACTCGCTGATACGTCATCGACACCAGAAACCAGGCTGACGACTGGCAGCTGGTGTACCAGAGAAAATAGGCGACCGTGCACAACAGGTGGAACCGAAAAAAGGACGGAGACCAGGTGAAAACATTATCCACCCATGACCACAACACTGACGTCAGCAGACACTGGTCAGACACGGCCAGAGCAGTGAAGTACAAATTCAAACAAGCAGTGGACTGTGAAGCCCGCATCCCTCGCATCACCACCACTATCATCACATTGCCGAACGTCCCGAAGACCAGAAGTACCAGAGGCACTGTCGCCCACAGCGTGGCTGTGATGGCATTGAGAAGGTGAGCTGAAGTGGACACTGTCAGACTGCTGTTGTCGCTGATGGGGTGGGTGGAGTTGTCCAATAAAGGAGACGCTGAGGTTAGTGGAAATGTAGTGTTAAGTGAGACAGAGGTCTGTAAAAACGTCGTCCTTTCGGAATGTTCCATTTTTGAAAAGTTGTATGGTTCCAGTCTGTCTGATGTGTTACAATCATCAGCCACTGTTTCAGAACAATGCGTGCTGTCTTCGCTTTACGCCGTGTTTTTAAACTGGTTTCACCACAGTTGCAATCATTACAAACAGTGTGCAGATAGACCCAGGGAAACATGCATTCCCACTTTTATCATAGATGTGGCAACTTACACTCACACACATTTACACATTTAACATACACAGAAACAAAGACGTGCGCATGCGCACGCACATGCATTTGCATACACAAAAACGTTCCACACACACACGCGCGCGCGCGCGCGCACACACACACACACACACACAAATACACGCACGCGTGCACAAGCGAGCTAACACACACACACACACACACACGCATGCACACACACACAAACACACACACACATTTTAGATATACATGTGCACATACACACACGCGAGCTAATGCATACCCATGTACACACACACACACACATACACACACACACAATTGTATGTTCGTGCATGTGTGTGTGTGTGTGCGCGTGCGCGCGCACGTGCATGTGTATGGTGTATGTCAAGTGTGTCTGTTTGCGTGTACATGTGTGTGTGCATGAACACATTAGCATCAATTGCTTTCCTGATTTTTTTTCTGCTCAACAAGTTACTTTTTTTTTTACCTGGAATCTCTGAAATTAGTTTTCTATTCCAACAGTTCTCAGATATAACTTTTTTTTTCTTCTTTTTTTTTACCATTCTTTTTACAGAATGAGGAGCTAAAAGTGAGATTGGTTTTTCTGTGGAGAGCACGAGGTGAATAGAAGAATTTAATGAGGTATTTTGTGGGGAAACCAGAAGTGATTCGCGCATCATCTGTTTCTTGAACGATCTATTTTTCAAAACAGAAACACGATTGAAGTTATGGCTTGCCACACAGACAGACAGACATGCATGCGATGGGAGTGAGAGACGGGGCTGAGGGAGAGAGAGAGAGGTGGAAGATGGGGGTCGGGGGGGTGGAGGGGGGGGGCTTGTGTGAGAGGGAGAGGTAGGGATCGATGAAGAAACAGTCAGACAAACAGATAGACAGAGACTCAAGAAGTTTAACTTTTCCCTTCCTGCCCTGTGTTTTCTTCATTTGAGCAAAAGCCTGAGGCAGGGAGAGTGGAGAAAGGAAACACGGAGATCGAAAGGCATCCAGAACGGTGCACAGTGCCGGCCTTGGTGTATTTTGTATTTCTCTTTTTGTCATAACACATTTCTCTGTGTGAAATTCGGGCTGCTCTCCCCAGGGAGAGCGCGTCGCTACACTGATAGCGCCAGCCGTTTTTGTTTTTTTGTGTGGTTTTTTGTTTTTGTTTGTTTGTTTGTTTTGTTTTGTTTTTGTTGGTTTTTTTCCTGCCTGCAGTTTTATCAGTTTTCCAATCGAAGTGGATTTTTCGACAGAATTTTGCCAGGGACAACCCTTTTGTTGCCGTAGGTTCTTTCACGTGCGCTAAGTGCATGCTGCACACGGGACCTTGGTTTATCGTCTCATCCGAATGACTAGTGTCCAGACCACCACTCAAGGTCTAGTGGAGGGAGAGAAAATACTGGCGACTACCGGTGTGATTTGAAACAGTGCGCTCAGATTTTCTAGCATTCTAGGCGGACGCGTTACCTCTAGGTGGAGGTCAGTGTGATTATCATGTTGCTATTTTTTGAATCGAGGACATTTTTGGACGAGTGGAATGCGCTCCCCATCGCCAAAAGGTTTTAAATAAGATGCTCTCTGTCACAGGCTTTGGTTCAGGGCAAAAATAACACACTGGACTTGTTCATTTCAAACTCGGTCAGGGGGAACAGGTCAGCCATTTTTTTGGCGGGAAACTGGCTGCAGCTGTTACAACATTGTTACAATATGAAAAACGGTCTTGTTTACATGATCCCTCGATGTCGACAAAGGTCGCCGATGGCAGTGCACTGTCGTCAACTTAAGTCGCCAATGGAGGTGAAAGAGTTTTAAACTAAAAAGTAAAACAGTTTGCCCAGTTGAGAAAAAAAATGAACATGGCACGGTATACTTTTTTTTTTAAAGGTGGGGGTACAATTACATTCGTGGATGTGAATTCCAATACAATCCAACAAAAGCAAATATACTTGATGAATGGTTTGATTTTATATGGCGTTAAGATCAATTGTTGGTTAACAGAGAGCTGCTTAACAGTCACAGCTTGAACATTGATTTGTCATTTGATGTTAACGTCGATTGTGGTTCATTACATTAACTTCCAAACACAGTTACAAGCTGAGAAAGCTGTGAATCCTTAAAAGATGGTAAAGCAACTGACCTTGATGTGCCGTTGGGGATTTCTACCGTTACCCAAAACAGGGTATCATTACAATTTAGACCAAATATTTCAACCGACTGATACTTTTCCCATTCAGTTGATCTGAATATCTAGTCTAATCCCCAAAAAAAGCATTTTGATAAAACGACACCAATTGTCTTGACAATCTCTGTGGTTCCCATTGTTAAACATCAGAGATGAATTGTATTGTTACCTGAATAAGCAAATATTCTGCTCAATAGAGGATAACAATTTGATTTATCAAATCCTGGCGGGTTTTTACCTGATTATAGTATTGCTGATTACATCTGTCACTCCCATTGCATTAATTGAGATGTACCAATTCACGCAGAAAAGGTTATATGTTGTGTTTGTCGACTTTATGAATGCGTTTGATCTAGTCAACAGTTCAATTTCATATGGATGGTCTTTTAAAACAAAAACAAAAAAAGAAAAAGAAAAACAAAAAGAAAGACAAAAGAATGGGGTCAAAAGCACAGTACAAATAGAAGTACGAAATGACGAAAGTGAGTGTGTGAGATGATGGTGAAACGACGGAAACTTTGTTTCTGTCTTTGTGGTTTGAGTCAATGTAAAACGTGTAGTCCTGTTTGATTTTCTCATACCATAAATGCAGTTACCGGCGATATTCGTGATGGTAAATATCTTACTGTTCCAACTCTTGATCTGACAGAAATTTTGTTATGACAGTTGGCTGACAATGGACATCTCTTCTGCTACGGGTTTCAATGCTTTCTGAATAATACGTTATCTTCGATAAAGGTAAAGATATTGTTTTTTGTCGTAGATGTTGCACTGCAGCAAACAAAATTGAAAATAATTTGAAATTCCTATAAAAAATAAAATAAAAACTAAAAAAAAACCCGTCCCTCTCATTTACATGACTTGTGAAGAAAGAGCAGCCAAAGCCAAGAAGGCAATTGTTTGCAATCTAAGATTACTGTGGTCTCTCAATGAAAAATGTCCAAAACAGTTCTTTAGAGTTTTCATTTGTCAAGTAGGCTACAACCTATGTTGTCTTAAAAGCTCTAATGTTTGGGGATTAACTGCCAATCAAACAGCAATTGAAACACTGCATTTAGTTTGAAATGAATGAACAATGAGGCCAGGATAACAAATGATCCACAAACAGCAAACAGTGGTAACTCTATTCCCAGAGTACATGGTTTCAAGTCAATGCTGCTTATGCTACTGATTCTGCTACCACACAGGTAAAATAAAAGGTACACTGGAACAAACCCAGACACTTGCTCAAAAAAGGAATTGGAACAAACCCAGACACTTGCTCAAGAAAGGAAGCTCCGGGCTTGTCCTTTATACCGATCATCTGACATGTGCACACAGCGGCAATGACAGAAGAAATGTGCAAAAACAAATTAGTTTTTATTCAAGACTGGTATAGCCTTTTAATCCTGAATATGCTACACAGAAAATATGGACAGTACAGAACAAACACATGGCTGCCTCGGTGGGTATTTTGTTTGTGTATGTATGTATGTGTGTGTGTGTGTGTGTGTGTGTGTGTTTCTTTCTTTTTTCTTTCTTTTTTTTGATACTTGATATGAATGAGCAATGAATCCAGATCAACTGATTAACAAATGGTAAAGAGTGGTATCTCTCTATTCACAAGGTACACAACTTCAAGTCAGTTGCAACTTATGCTACGAATTTAGCTAGCACACAGGTAAATAAAAGATACATTGGAACAAACCCAGACACTTCCTAAAAAAAAAAAAAAGGAAGCTCGGCTGTGTGTGTTAGTTCGTTTATTTGCTCTGAAACAACTGTGAAATTATTCAGACACGAACTGTACTTATTCATCGGTAATCCGGAAGCTGTCCAATTTATATTCAAACATTTTCGAGATGCATAATTGTCCATTCATTATTCAAACATTTTCGAGATGCATAATTGTCCATTCATTATTCAAACATTTTCGAGATGCATAATTGTCCATTCATTATTCAAATATTTTCGAGATGCATAATTGTCCATTCATTATTCAAACATTTTCGAGATGCATAATTGTCCATTCATTATTCAAATATTTTCGAGATGCATAATTGTCCATTCATTATTCAAACATTTTCGAGATGCATAATTGTCCATTCATTATTCAAACATTTTCGAGATGCATAATTGTCCATTCATTATTCAAATATTTTCGAGATGCATAACTGTCCATTCATTATTCAAACATTTTCGAGATGCATAATTGTCCATTCATTCTTCAAATATTTTCGAGATGCATAACTGTCCATTCATTATTCAAACATTTTCGAGATGCATAACTGTCCATTCATTATTCAAACATTTTCGAGATGCATAACTGTCCATTCATTATTCAAACATTTTCGAGATGCATAACTGTCCATTCATTATTCAAACATTTTCGAGATGCATAACTGTCCATTCATTATTCAAACATTTTCGAGATGCATAATTGTCCATTCATTATTCAAACATTTTCGAGATGCATAACTGTCCATTCATTATTCAAACATTTTCGAGATGCATAATTGTCCATTCATTATTCAAACATTTTCGAGATGCATTAAATACACAATACAAGGTATGAAGAATGTCATACAACTGTTTACCATTGACAGGATAAACAAATATGTTGCCTCCTTGCTGCAAGAATTAAAATGACTGGGTAGACGTTATTTGCTTTGCATTGTCCATATGTAGATATACAGAAAATATGTGGTACTGAGGACTTCAATGTTTTTCTCATGACAGACGCCCTTGAAGAATATGTCAGCACAATTAAAAATGGACGAAAGACCATCATTAACCTTTGCCCCACAGATGACATCAGTGGCATGGGAGGTAGTGGGCAAGAACTTGCCAAGCTTGTTGAAAGACGGAATGAAATAACGACAAAATATAGCATGGAAATCAGTAACGAAAAAGCTCGCCACAACGTCACCATCAGTGCTGCGTGTCCAGGGACAGTTGGGAACCATTCAACAGTTCACTTACCTGAATTCCGTCATGAAGGATCCAAATCAGAAATTCTCTCGAGAGTAGCAAAGACAATATCCACAATGAAACCTGTGTGGAAAGACAGCATCATCTCTGAGAAACCCAAGATCACTGGTGTATAACTCATTCCTGCATGCATGTGAGGCATGGACCTTTACGGCGGGTTTGGAAAGAACCCAGGCTGTGGGAATGAGGTGTAATATCAAGATACGAAACATCCGATTCATTTATCACGTCACCAAGGAAAAACTCGTCAAACCATCAAGCAGCATATTGGACACATGAAATGTGAAAATCTGTTGACATCGGTTAAGAAAAGAAAACTTGGTTGGTACTGCCACGTAACAGGATTCACTGACCTTGTTCCAACAATCCTCCCAGGAACTGATGAGGGAGGGAGACGGCGTGGAAAACCAGGAGAAAATAACTATGGACAGACGGCACTGCAGAATGGACGGGAAAACTGTTCACAGACACTCCAGCTTTGACGCACAATCGACAGACCAGGGGGAGTCTGGTGAACAGCTCTGTGCGGTGTCTCAGTCACACTTTAATAATAATAATAATAATAATAATAATAAAGTACATTTTAAGACGCTTATCCCCTTGGAGAGCTCTAAGCGCCATTACAATTTCTTAAGAAGGCAAGAATATTTACACACTTATCCACAAATCTATGCTCATCCACACACAAGTATATATATCTACACTTATCAACAAAAACGTATGCATATATATATATATATATATATATATAGATAAAACATTAAAAGATTTCAGCACTTAAAACCTATGGCGTAGGTTACACCTGGTGTTAACTTATTCAGTCAAATGAAGTTTGAAAAGGTGGGTCTGAAGCCCAGCCTTAAAGGCTGACAATGTGGGAGCCTTTCTAAGTGTCTGGGAGAGTGCGTTATAAGTTGAAGGACCAACAAATGCCATATTTATCTAGATGGAATCGGGGAATGGCGAGGTGACCGGCATTTGAAGACTGCAATGATCTGGATGGCACATACAGGGTCAAGAGATCAGAAATGTATGCAGGGGACTGACCACGAAGGGAACGGTAACAGAGTGTTGCTAATTCATACTCCACACGTGCACGCACTGGCAGCCAGTGAAGTTGCCTGAGAAGTGGTTTGGCATGGTCAAATTTACGCTTGTGGAGAACGATGCGTGCCGCATGATTCTGGGCTTTCTGAAGCCTCTCAAGCAAACAGTCAGGGGGACCAGCAAACAGTGAGTTACAGTAGTCCATTCTGGACAACATGTGTTTCTTTGGAGCCTCTACAGACAGAAAAGGACGAATATGGCGAATGCGGCGCAGTTCTAAATAAATGGATTTGCACAGCTTGTTTATGTGGGTTTCCATGGTGAGAGAACAGTCAATATGCACGCCTAGATTGCAGACAGTTTGGGAAAACTCAATTCGGGTGCCACTGAGAGAAAATGAAGTATAGTTTGAGACCATTTTGAGTTTGTGACCAGTTCCAACTGCCATGACTTCAGTCTTTTCATCATTCATATTAAGTTTATTTACAGTCATCCACTTCTTCACTGATTCTATCGTCTCCTGTGCCGTTTCAAAGACTTGTGAGAACTGAGCAGGAGGGGCAAAGAGTTAATGAAGAAGAAGAAGAAGATGATGCGGTTTTAGAGTTTTAGAGTTATGCGTGCGTGAGAATGACTGGTGCGAAAGCGCTTAGAGTTGTCTATGCACAAGATTCAGCGCTATATAAGTACCATTATTATTATTATTATGAAGATGGTGATATGATGATGATGATGATGGTGGTGGTGGTGGTGGTGGTGGTGATCATTTTCCGAAGTAGTAAAGGAAAGAGTAATTAATTGATTGATTTTTTTTTTCAATGTGGCAAAGGGAAATAATAACGAAAGGTGGCGAAACTTTTCATTCATCTTTTAAATCTAGGAAACTATCAGTGTGTCCCAGTATCTAGCTGACTTCAGTCTGTCCAAAAAATGTGAACTAGGTTTAGATTAGGAGTTTCATAATTACGAACGCAGCCGATCAGACATTCAAAGAAACACATCACTTGACTGTCCATTTTGTTGGGACATGAATGTCCTTTTGTATTTTCTTGACCACAATATAGATATCTCGGTACACATATCATGCCTAACAAATATTACTACTGTCTCGCCGCTTTCGAACTGTTATTACTGCTTTTTTGTGAAATTAGTTTTTTTTAAATTAATAATAATAATAAAAACACGTAGACAAAACCAAGCTTTGTATGTGGATGATTCATCCAAAGATGGACAGACAGTACCGTGTACATGCTGATGCTATGTAATGAAGCATGTCCCTATGTACGATGTGCGCCAACTTGTGTTTGCTCATTTAGTGCATGCCTGTAACATTTACACACCCCTACCCCTCCTCCACCTCCCCCCTCAACCCTCCCCCTCTCTCTCTCTCTCTCTCTCTCCCGTCCCCAGCCCTCATAACATTCACATTTCAGTATGTGAAGACGGGCTCAATAGCCGAGTAAAAAAAAAACCTTGGACTTTCCATCTGAGGGTCCCGGGTTCCAATCTCGGTAACGGCGCCTGGTGGGTAAAGGGTGCAGATTTTTCCGATCTCTCAGGTCAACACTTGTGCAGACCTACTAGTGCCTGAACCCACTTTGTGTGTATACGCAAACAGAAGATCAAATGCGCACGTTGAAGATCCTGTAATCCATGGCAGCGTTCGGTGGTTTATGGAAACAATAACATACCCAGCATGTGCACACCCGAAAGCGGAGTACGGCTGCCTACATGGTGAGGGTAAAAACAGTCATACACGTAAAAGCCCACTCGTGTACATACGAGTGAATGTCTGAGCTTCAGCCCACTTCCTCTATGTTTGTCGCAACTTTCCGGCTTTACTAACTTGTAACAGAAATGTCAAAAGAAACTCTGGTGAAATATTTTCGGCAATCACTCCGGACAAGTCCATTTCTTTCGACAATTTGTGACTGGCGGATCAAACGCGCATCACCACTCTGAACAATACAAGATTTTCTTGTGTCCGGGAGCGTGCGGATTTGCCCACGGCCCGATGTGTGTGCGTGCGTGCGTACACAGATTCACACAGACAGACTCCAGGAAATGATGGTTTATTGGTTCTAATTTACAGGCAATTTTGGACAAAATCAAAATACCCTGTGGTCTAAGCAGTAACGTACTGAATGTTCAATAGACAGAATGCACTTATCCTCAATCCCAAAAAGCATCATTATCCCGATAGATAAATGAAAGAAAAGACGAAAGTTACATATCCAATTTGTAGACCAATAATTCCTTTACTAATTCTGATTTCAAACAAAAGAATGAACTGTAAGCATTTCCGGAACTCGTACTTGCAGCAAACGCGTGTCTGTGTGTGTGTGTGGGGGGGGGGGCGGGGGGCGGTGTCCGTGTGTGTACGCTCGTGTGTGTGCGTGCGCGTGCACGCGTGCGTGTGTATGTGTTATACTTTATGGCTTATTTGAGCTTTTAGTTCATTGCACACTGTTTGAAATTGGACGGTTTATTGTGAGATTTTTTTTCTAGCTTTTGTACATGTTTGCTACCACGTTTTTGTGTTATTCTCCATATCATATTATTGTTCCTTTGTCATCATGTTTTTGCAGTCATTGTAAAGCTCCTTCAATTTCCATCACTAATATTGTAATTATTATCGACTTAAGTTTAACCTAGCCTAGGCTACTTTAGACCCGGGGTATAAACTGGCCAGGGGTAGGGTTCGACCTGTTACAGCCGGTGCTGGGTGTTTGTCGTCGTTTTGTCAGACTGATTGCGTGACCACGTTCCTGCAGCTAGCTGTGCTTTCTGACTGTCAGACACGATAGGACTTTGGGGAGCTGTGCTACCCCTTCTCCTTGATATTCGTTCCGCAGTGGTGATATATTTAGACGGTAACACTCTTTTTTCAACATATAATTAAATCCTCACACATTCACTCACATAGTGACTCAACATTTTTTTCAGCCAGAGCAGGTACGCAGATGTGCATGCAATGTGTCGAAACAGCAAATGACTCATCACGCAGATCTGCATGCCGTATTTTCTGTGCAGGCCGTAGATCCGCGCATATGTGCGTGGTACGTTGTTACAGGTGGATAGCAGACTGGCAGAGTGTGCAAGAAGTCTGCTACCTCGACAACACACTGTGCAAGAATGGATTGTTGGACGTTGAATTTACCAAGCACATCGCTAAGGCCAGCAGCTCCTTTGGCAGGCTGACTCAACGACAGTGGCAGGAAAGTGGCACCCAGTTGTCAACCAGGATCACAGTGTACAGGGCAGTGGCCACACTCCCCTGTTGCTGTGAAACGTGGACACTGTACTGCCACCACGTCTGACTTCTGTAAAAATTCCATCAGCAGTGTCTTCACAGAATATATGACACCACGTGGCAGGACATGGTAACAAACTCAGAGGTGTTGGTGAAATACTTGCTCACAAGGGCAGAGTGCTTGTTGACCCAAAACCAGCTGCCGTGGTCAGGCCATGTTGTCTGCATGGAAAACAGCAGAATCCTGAAATGTTGCTGTGGGGCCAAGGACGACCTGAGGTGCTGTGGCCCTAACCAACCTGAGGAATGGTATTGACCCTTCTTCCTGGTAAGTGACATTCAAAGACCGTAACAGGGGGCTGAACATTTTGTAGGCACGTTTCTGTTTCAGTTTCTCAAGAAGGTGTTACTGCGTTTGGACAAATGATCATATGCACTTTACCACATCTCTTAGGCAGATGCCTGACCAGCAGCGCAGTGCTTACGCAGGGCTTGCATTGATGCATATATACATGTTTGTACATGTCAGAGTGGATTTTGTTTTGTGCATAATTTTGCCAGAGGACAACACTCATGTTGACATGGATTCTTTTTCAGTAAGCAAAGTGCGTGATGCACACAGGACCATGGTTTATTGCCTCGTCTGAATCATTAGATGCACAGTTTGATTTTCCAGTCGAAAATGGGAGAAAGGTCTAGACCAGGGTTTGAACCCAGGCCCTCACGGTCACTGCATTGGCGTCTTAACCATTCTGCTGCCGCCTTCCTCCACGGTTAGGCAAACACACGAACTTCTCCCCAGAACAAACGGGAGTGGCGAATCAAGGGACTGTGCCCCTTAGTCTGCTTTGTTATCTTTCCTCATGCTGACGAGAGATTCCGCCACATTGAGTGATGGGATTGTTGGATGTCATCTACAGTATAGTGAATCTCTGGTTTTATACACAGTGATCCACTATCGGGGATGATCATACCACTGTTCAGAATGACTGATATCCAGCACAGGTGTCTCACGTTCAGTGACACAAGCCCAATGACGTACTTTGACACAGATGGAGGCAGCACCACAGTCAAATTCGTAATCGATTTCTTCCAACAGTCCGTCACAAGTAAGCAGTACATGGTTGACGAGGCAGGCAACGCCAAATAGATTGAACATGAGATCATTGGCATGTAACACACAACTTGAATGGCTGCTGAACTACTTTGGCGGACGAAAAATAGACAAGAGGGAAATCCTTTGTGGCTCAAGTGTGCACTCAGGCGGCCAGGACTGTATCTCTGTTCACACGGGACAACGACAGGGTTCGGCAGCCACTCTGGTGCTGGAGCAGTCCTCTTCAGGAGCTCCAGACAATGGAGGAAACCCAGAAGGTTATTGGGCAGCACCATCCATGTTGTGAAAGCACCAGGTCCAAATGGAATGCCCCTAGAGATCTTCAGACAGGAAGGAGAAACCACTGTTGTCAAACTTGTCAAGCGTATGCAGCAGTTCTGGGAGGAAGGGTCAGTGCAGCAGGACTTCAAAGATGTTATCCACCGCTACAAGAACAAAGGGGACAGTGCATCACGTGACAACAAAGGCTTTTCACTGTTGTGCATCACAAGGAAGATCTCTGCCCGTGTCGTCCTGAATGGCATCATACACCACCTTGGATGATGTGGTCTCCCTGAGGCAGTGTGGTTTCTGGAGCAACATGGGCACGACTGACATGATCTCTGCAGTTCAACAATTACATGAGAAATGTTGTGACCAGAATCAGAACCTCTGCTTCATCTTCATTGACTTGACACAGGCATATCACACCATCAGCTGGAAAGGAGTGTAGGATATTCTCTCCAAGCTTGGATGCCCACTGAAATTTGTCTGGATCATCCAATCATTCCACAACGCCATGATGGCCGCCGTAAATGAAAACTTTGATGTTTGAATTGATTCCCAGTCCCCAACAGCGTCAAGCAGGCTTGTGTTTTGACTCACGCCCTCTTCAGCCTCAGATTTGCTACCACGTTGCTCTCCAGACTGGTACTGGGGACACAGCCTGTTACAGATGTGATGGTCGCTATTGAGGGACTTCCTGTACGCAGATGACTGTGCTCTTGCAGCACTGAACGGACCAGACATGCAAAAACCTGCCAGCTGCATCAGCAAAGGCCCTTGGGTAATCATCAGCCTGCAAAGACAGAGGTAATGCTCAAGAGTGAAACCAGGCCTTGCCCCTGCAGAACCTCAAATCGAAATGGAGGGCACAACTCTGAGCCATGTGGAAAATTTGCTTTTCCACACTCGTGTGTGTGTGTGTGTGTGTGTGTGTGTGTGTGTGTGTGCAAATGGAAGATATTTGTTGGATTTCTGTACATAAACACTAGAAAGGACGTGACACGATTAGATCCAAAAGGTGTTTCAATCAAAAATTAGAATTGATGTTAACTCACTGGTGTAAATTACATGACGGTATTGATTTGACAAGTGGGGGGGGGGGGGGGGGTTGCAAACCCATGAGGTAGACATGAGGTGTATTGCTGATTTACTTATTCACAAACTGAGGTTCTGTTAGACCTATGATAATATGGGCTCAGATCTTATTTTAACTAAGGGTAAAACTCCCGTAGCCTTTGACGTAAGAAGGAGAAGGAACAGACAAAGAAGCGCTATAACATAAGCATCAGGATGTTTTAAGCACTGTACAAAACCCAGTCATATTAATAATGATAATAATAATAGATACTTGTTGAGCGCTTTCCTCTCAGAAAGAGAGCTCAAAGCGCTTTACGATAAACACAATAACTTGGGGGAAAAAAGGGAAAAAAAAAAAAAGATTTGACGCACAAAACCATTTCATAGTCACACACACACACACACACACACACACACACATATATGCACACACACACACACACACGCACGCGAGGAAAGTGATGGAAGGTCTATATGTAGGCGTTTTCAAAACAATGTGTTTTCATACCAGTTTTGAAAGATTGAAATGAGGAAGAATGGCGATCGTGAGGTAAACTGTTCCATACAGATGGAGCTGAGCAAGAAAAGGAAGGATCACCAAAGGATTGGGTTTTAACAGGGGGAGCAAGTAGCCAACGTGAATCAGAAGATGATCTGAGTTGTGAAGGTTTGTAGGTTTGAATGACTTCTCCTCAATACTGAGGAGCAGCACACGAAATGGAGTTGAAGGTAACAGTCGCGACTTTATACTGATGCGGGCACAATCTGGTAACCAGTGAAGAGAATGCAGGAGATGAGTGATATTGTCAGTCTTTTTGGTTCTAAAAATTAACTTTGCTGCTGCGTTTTGAACTTTCTGGAGTATATGTATTAAGTACTGAGGACGACCAATGAGGAGTGAGTTACAATAATCAGGTCTGGACAAAACTGTAGGACACAAACTGATTCCTACCTTTCAACTGCAACACCAACAATATACGCAGAGACAGTGAAATTGGATCCCTGTGGCACGCCAGGGCAGCTGTCCACATCAAAAGTCCACATTTCGCCAAAAGGTAGAAAGACTAAAGGCAATAGGCCCAAATCGAGTAGAAAAAAAACAAAGCCCAAAAATGACGTCAATTTCTTATACAATGACGACATGAGAAATGACGTAAAATCTAAACAAAAGACACTTCTCCACTCAAAAAACAACTCGAATGAGAATGGCAACGTGAAAGAACTTACCAACACCCTAATTCTTCATGATTCAATCATGAATGGCGTAGAAAAAAATCGGCTTGGACACTCGTATTGGTTCCATGCATCAAAGAAACGAACCCTCACAGTGAGTGCTGTGCAATAAAGTGTTTCATGTATTTTCCCAGACACACTTTAAGTCCACACAGGCATGTACACAACAGTACTTCTAATAATATTATTAAGACACTCTCTCTGCGCAGTCAACCCTTACTTACCAGACTCAGTGCAGGGTCATTCCCACAGCTACGTAAACATTCCTTCTTGCTCGCTTGCAAGGGCAAGGTCTTCCCAGATGGTGGCGTGGATAGGGCGCACACAGACGTTCACGTTCTGTTACCGTATGTAGTTAGGGGTCAGATACGCACTTTTTGGTTTTCGGATTCGTTCCTCAGTCGTCTGCTTCTTGTCCTCGTTGTTTTGATGCAATGGCTCTTCGTAAACAGCGCCCTCTACCAGTTTGGTCGGGTTATGACCCTTGATATCGCTTCTGGGTTACAGGTCACTACGGGACCATTCGTCGTGTTTCACTACACTCTCCCTGGCTTCATGATGAAAGATCCTTGTTCAGGAGAGCCAGTGAGGAAAGTGAAACACAAGTTAGGTCCCCTGATTTTCTTCATACCCAGAAGCTACCATTCTGGAGGCACTCAGTGGGGCTCACTGGAAGAGTCGGAGGGCGTTGCTGGTGGTTTTTCTCCAACGCCTCCGCCGACATCTGAAGGTGAGCCACCACGCATTCCGCCACTGAGTAGAGATGGCTCGGTGCAGACCACTTGTCCCCTTCGGCCAGGAAATACGGGGCATCTGTCTCTAGGAGGATCCTGTCTCGGTTCAGACCCTTTAAAGCCTGAACTTGGGTCTCATTGAATGTTTTGGCCACTCGAGTGAACCAAAAGTACACGTTGGGGAAGATCCCGAACCACTGATCCCGGGCATAAGAGTCACCCGTGAAGCAGTGAAGATAAATCTTCTGCGATCTGGACACATGTCACCTCACCAGGTGAAGCATGTAGAGGTAGGCCTTCACTCCACTATCATCGGGGATCCCTCTGCAGTGAAGCACAAGCACATGCCTCAACTCCACCATGGGGAGCAACTGCTCCAGCACATCTGCTGGGAGGCTCATGAATGCCGTGGTACCGAGTGATTGATTCTTATCTCACCAAAGCCTAATACTCGGGTGGATTGGATCAACTCCCTCAGGTTTCCAAAGGCTTCATGCATGTATGCCTTCGGAATTCAGCTGCAATGTTTTGGATGGAATCCAACTGCAACCACCATATCCCTGGGAAAACTGGCCAGTTGTTCCCGTGAAGGATAAGTGTAGGGGTCGCAGAAGGAGGCACAGGTACCCACAAGCTGAATTTCTTTGCTGGAGTACACTGACGTGCCGTCCAATGCTGCTTGCAAGCCAGCATCCTAAGGCAACTGCATCCTGTTGGATGTTTGGTCCAGGTGGAAACGTGAGTCGAAGGCATGGGGCCTATGCCGTCTCACCTCCAGCTGTCTCACCTGTTCCGGAACTGGGTATGCCTTCCTGCGATACTCTTGTTACTCAGGCTCCAACTGAGCCACCGACAGCAACACTACCTTCCAGTGAATCAGAACAGCTACTGAGTTCACCGGGTACAAGCGAAATTCACAAGGCATCAACTCTCCCAAATAGGTGCAAAAAACTCCACCAGCTCCTCCAAGGTTCCCAGGTGCCCCATCAGCCAATGAGTAACCTGTCTCAGGTGAAGCCAAGAAACCATTCAACGTCTTTGGAGTTCGTTGGGACTGGCCAGTCAGCCACTGTTTGCTTGTGCCGGTCTGACAGCACCATCTTGTTGTGACTGACGATCCTCCCTTGGAACTCCACTTCTGGTTGAAACAGAAGACATTTCTTTGGCTTCAGCTTCATGCCATACTGGCGGAATGTGCCCAGTGCTTCCCTTAAGAAAGCAAGGACAGTCTTCCACGTCAGACCTTGCAAGATTAGGTTGACCACTCTGGAGAAGGTAGCCGGATCATTTCTTAGTCCAAACTCCATTCTTTTGTGTTTGAAGAGGCCATATTTTGTCAGGAACGCTGTTTTTTTCTGTCTGATTCCTTGACCTTGACCTGCCAATACGCGTTGTTGGCGTAGAGCTTTGAGAACCACAAGCTACCCGCTAGCAGTATCCAGACAGTCTTCAACAAGGGGGAGAGGGAAAGTATCCTTCACTGTCACTTCATTCAGCGCCCGGAAGTCGATGCACCAACGTACAGATCCGTTTTTCTTTCGGATCAGTACTGTGGCTGATGCCCACTCCGAGACAGACGCCCGCAACAAGCATGTTTTTCAGGTGTGCCTCTTCCTCTCCAGCAAATACTGTCAGAGTGCGGTGCATTCTCTGCTTACTGGGTTTCGCGTCCCCAGTGTCAATGGAATGTTCAATTTCTGTGAAGTGACCCAAGTCGAACGCATTTTTTGCAAATACGTCTCCAAAATTACAGAGGATCTTTCAACAGCATCTTTTCGTTATCTGTCAAAAACTTGCTTGAGTTTTTGTTGTTTTTGTTGTTGTTGTTGTTTTCCAACATTTTTTAATTCACCATCATTCACCCATCCATTCCACAAATCTTACATTCATTCATCAACATCTTTCTGCTGTGGTCGTTATACAGGGTTACCTGCAAATGGACAGAAAAAGAGAAATGAAAAGTGTCATGGAAACATGCAACAGTGTTGGCAGTGACATGATGTTGCAATATGCATAGAGCTTCAAGAATATGCGCTGTAGTGAAACATCTTAATAAATACATAAACAAATAAGTAAATAAATAAACATTTCTTGAGACAATACGGATAAACTATGTGACGGATGTCTTCACATTCTTTTTAAAGAAATGCTATGCCAATGTATTACTGATTTTTTTAATTTTTTAAAAATTTATTTATTTATTTAACTTTTTAAAATAAACTTGCTTGAGGTCTCTTGGAGTTGATGAAGATGTTCTGGCACTTCCCTTTTCTCTTTTGGACTATGGCTGTCTTCTACTGACTTTACTGCATTGCAGGAAGGGATCTTATTTTGCTCTGCAATGCCTGACTGTTTTTCAGTGGTCTCCCTTTGGTTAGCAACCTCCTGTGTTTCATAGGCATTCCCCAGGAGCTGTCCTTCCTTGACTAAGCTTGACTATGCACACTATGGGATCAGTTTTAAATTTTCTGATGACTCGTAGTATCAGCAGATCCAGTGTGTCCGTGGATTCATTAACATAGTCCTGCAAGAGGAGTCATGAGATTTCAATGGTCAGTTTGGCAAGTACGGGTTGAAAATTTTTAGAAAGATATGAGGGTGTGGTATTACAGTTCAGGCACTAAAAGCATAGACTGGCAACTTTGTATTCAATTCTGGCTTGAACAGGCAGCCAGTGAAGTGCCTGCAGGAGAGCAGTAGAACGCTCACTCCACGACTTTGTAAAGACGAGTCGAGCTGCACTATTCTGTATTTTCTGGAGCTTGTAGAGTTTATGATTGGGAAGGCCAGCCAGGAGAGAACTGTGATAACCAAGGCAGGAAAGTGCAGATTTCACTAATCTTTCGAAGCTGGAAGTAAATAACTTTCATAGGCGGTTCACATGAGTTTCCATCATGAGAGATGTACACTGTAAAAAGTACTGGCCCCAGGACGGAATTATGTGGTACCCCTTATCTGGGCACAAATGGAATGGACTGATTTCCATTTACAAGGACATACTTTGTACGACCTGATAAGAAGGAACAGAACCATTTCAGAATAGTGCCACCGGGTCTGAACACAGCACACAACTTTCTGACCATAATGTCGTGGTCTATTGTCAAATGCTGCAGGAAGGTCCAGCAGTGACATAATGGAACCTTGTCTGCATCAGATGCTTGCAACAGGTCACTGACATCATGTAATAAGGCCGATTCCGTGCTGTCTCTTTCTGTACGCTGACTGAAATGGCTCCAGGAGACACTGGATCTCAAAGTGTTTCATAAGCTGGCTGAGCACAATACGTCCTAGAACTTTTGACAGAAATGGGAGGTTCGACACTGGTCTATAGTTTTTCACGTTTTCAGGGTCAAGACTAGCTTTCTTTTAAATGGGACGCCTCAAGTGCATGAAGTGCTGTTGGACAGCACCTGAAGTCATGATGATAATAATAATAATGGTATTATATAGCGCTGAATCTTGTGCAGAGACAAATCAAAGCACTTTCGCACCAGTCATTCACACGCATGCATAACTCTAAAACTGGAGAAACTGAAGACAAGGAAGAGGCAGGCAAGGGAGGGTATTTTGGGAAGAGGTGGGTTTTAAGGCCAGACATGAAAGAGCTGAGTGTGGAGACTTCATGAAGTGAAAGAGGAAGTTCATCCCAGTTGCAAGGTCCAGAGACAGAGAAAGAACGGCGGCCAACAGTCGAGAGCTTGAATCTGGGTACGCTTAACAGAGTGGATCCGAAGCTGATCGTAGTGAGCGAGATGGAGTGTAGAGGTGAAGGCAGCCACAGAGATAGGAAGGGGCTGATTTGTGAATATATTTATAACAAAGAGTGTTGATCTTGTACTTAGTAGAAGTCAGGGATATATCCATGATTATTATACTTTGAAGTAATTCTAGACACTGGTAGATCATAAAATGTGGGATAGGGTCAAGACTGCATGATTTCTCTATCATCTTGAGGATGACATCTTTGATCTGGTCCTCAGTAACCGTCTAGAAGGTAGTGAACCGTATCTCACTTAAAGTATCAGGTTCGCCAAGACCAACTGGAAAATCTGGGCTACTTCTTATCATCTTGATTTTACTAGTGAGGTAATAAATAAACTCACCGGTTAGATTTTCAGAAGGTATATTGCTGGGCAGAACAATTGGGACATCTTTCCCCTATCTTCTGATTGGCCAAGTG
This sequence comes from Babylonia areolata, assembly GCF_041734735.1. NCBI lineage: Eukaryota > Metazoa > Mollusca > Gastropoda > Neogastropoda > Buccinidae > Babylonia > Babylonia areolata. The sequence goes on from NC_134889.1 coordinate 33,992,984, forward strand.
AAACAGTACTCTGGAGGAATCAGCGACAGTAATTCTGCGCAAGGGGCACTCTGACTGTGACACTGACTGCTACAGAATGAGTGTGTGTGTTGGGCATGGGGCACTCTGACTGTGACACTGACTGCTACAGAATGAGTGTGTATGTTGTACATGGGGCACTCTGACTGTGACACTGACTGCTACAGAATGAGTTTGTGTGTTGTACATGGGGCACTCTGACTGTGACACTGACTGCTACACAATGAGTGTGTGTGTTGTACAAAACCTTTGGGAGCTTGAGCATGTGGTGTGACATCAATAAACATGGAAGGGCATTGGAGATAGTGCATAAAACTAATACCTAAATGCAGCTTTTTTTTTCATTTCTTTTATTTCATCAAATTTATATGATACATAAAGCTTGTTTAGCACTTTTGCTCCAAAACCCGAAACGAATTTGATGAAAAGTATTGACAGTATTCATGATACTTTTCTGGCATTACCCCAACCTAAGCATCGTTTAGTCTCCTGTCTAAACTTGGTGCCACTCAATAGATACAGATAAAAGTTGGATCCACTAGCTGTGAACCACATCAGCAGAGTCACAGTCTCTGCAATACCCAGTTCTGCATGTAAATATTCATCAGCGATTTCAGTACCTAGCGTCCTTCTGTAAGTATCAAAAATACAAATCGGGAGTGTGAGAATCAAGAACGCTGTTGATGTCAGAATTAGAGTCACTGTCATGGGATAGACTTTATTCATTCCTGATGATGTCAGTTGATCGATGTTCCCTACCATTCTCCGTGAAACCTTTATGGACCTGACCAGGTGTGTAATAAGAATAGAATTCCCAATAAATAGCAAAAGGAATGGAATGACAGATGCCATGAAAAGATCAATCAAAGTATGTATGTCTATAAAGTATGTGTACTTCTGTCTGGAAACACACATTCTGTATTCAGTTGAATAAGTAAAAGTGAACATTAGATGGTGGTTCAGCACACAGGCAACAACAGCTATAACAGCAATAACGATCTTTCCCCTTCTCACAGTGCACAGAGAGGCAACACGATGTGGTACGACCACTGACATCACTCGCTGATACGTCATCGACACCAGAAACCAGGCTGATGACTGGCCACTTGCGTACCAGACAAAATAGGTCACCGTGCATAACAGGTCGAACCGAAAAAAGGACGGAGGCCAGGAGAACACTGTGTCCACCCAGTACCACAACATGGACGTCAGCAGACACTGGTCAGACACGGCCAGAGCAGTGAAGTACAAAGACAAACAAGCAGTGGACTGTGAAGCCCGCATCCCTCGCATCACCACCACTATCATCACATTGCCGAACGTCCCGAAGACCAGAAGTACCAGAGGCACTGTCGCCCACAGCGTGGCTGTGATGGCATTGAGAAGGTGAGCTGAAGTGGACACTGTCAGACTGCTGTTGTCGCTGATGGGGTGGGTGGAGTTGTCCAATAAAGGAGACGCTGACATTGGTGAAAAGGTAGTGCTCAGTGAACACAGATTGTAACTCTGTTGTCCTTTGGGAATGTTCTGTTCTAAACGTACATTCTGTCAGTCTGTCTGATGTCCTGTAATCAACAACCTACATTTCAGAACAAATCTTACGTGTTTTTAAACTGGATTTTTGACAGTTAAATTAATCATGTGTGCATCACAGACGTAGCAGCAAACGCGGACACACGCACATGTACAAACACACACTCACACACTTACACACACACACACACACACGCACACACACACCACACACACACACACACGCACACACACACACACACACACACACACACACGTCACACACACACGCACATGAATCAACACATACACACAGGCGTGTGTGCATACATATACATGGATACACACTTCCACACACGTACAAACACACGCACACACGCTAGCACACACGCACACAAATACACAAATGAACCAACACACACACACGTGCGTGTGTGCACCCACACACATAGACGTGGACACACACTTGCACACACGTACAAGCACACACACAAACATATTTATATATATGTGTGTGTATATATATATATATATATATATATATATATATATATATATATGTATGTATATATAATACAGAAAGAGAGAGAGAGCCATTAAACCTCCTGGAGGACCATTGACGTTTTTTGTGAGTGTGTGTGTGTGTGTGTGTGTGTGTGTGTGTGTTTCGTTTCTTGAATGTAAATCACCAAGACGTGCTTGTGTGTGTGTGTGTGTGTGTGTGTGTGTGTGTGTGTGTGTGTGTGTGTGTGTGTGTGAGTGTGTGAGAGACAGAGAGAGAGTGTGTGTGTGTGTTAGTGGTCTCTATGTCTGTGTATGTTTGTGTGTGTACATGTGTGTGCAGCATGAGTGTGATGTATGTAGGTGTGTGTGCAGCATTCGTGTATCTGTGTGTGTATGTTTGTGTGTATGCGCGCGCGCGCGCGTGTGTCCGTGTGCGTGTGTCTGTGTATGTGTCTATGCGTGTCTGCGTGTGTCTGTGTGTATCTGTGTTCGACTGCGCGAAAGCGCGTGTGTGTGTGTTCGTGTGCGCGTGAGTGTGCCAATGCGCGTGCATGAACTCATTAGCAACAACTTACAACTTTTCTGTTTTTCTCTCTTTTCCACAACTCAACTTTTCAACTACGCAAGTGAGTAGCCTTCTTTGACTGAGAGATCGGTTTAACTTGGTAGTTATTATCTCTTAAATTAGTTCTCTTGGGAATCAGTGTTTGGCTGTTTACCTTCGATCCGACCATTAATTTTCTTTCACATGTTACATTCTTTTATAAGACAAGAAAAGACCAGGCGTGTTTCTTTCATAGAACGTCTTGTGGCCACATGAAAATGTTGCAGACCTATGAAAATTGGAATAACATTTGGTATTGTTCTTACTTATAGTAGTTTACAATGGCCACATCAACTGTTTGGTTAAGACATACATATGACATTCATTTTGAGGAAGAAAAGAAATGAAGAAAAAAGTAACATACTTGGGATACAGTATCGTACAATGTATACATGACAGAAGTGAGGGGGCCATTCGTCCCAAACGCAAATGGGACAAATTTCTGTATTAAAAAAAAAAAAAAAAAAAAGAAGCGTAAGAATGTTGAGGAGACTTCAGTGTGATCGATTTATCTTTGCAGTCACGTCGTAGATAGATGCAGTGCGCAAGTAGTAACTACTAAGACGGTAATAAGGTACTTTATGCGAAAATCTGAAATGATTTGTGCTTCATTAGAAATAATGAATGTAATAGAAATACGTGAGAGGGTATGACTTGTCAGAGACAGACGACAGACATGGAAAGAGACAGAAACAGAGACAGAGAGAGATTCAAGATGGTTTATTCATGTATATGCCAAGGCCCTTTATGAAAGGGTATGTGAACATTATATTACATGACCATAGAAAGAGAGACAGACACAGAGAGAGAAAGACGCAGGACACAGGACACAGGATGTCATTCGCCCATACATTGGAGTGAGCATACATATGTAGCCAAGGGCTCAGCTAGCTTCAATAACTGTTTCACGCACGAGGTAATAGCACACGCCTTTTTCACAACTAACCCTCCGGTCTTCAGTGACACACTCATAATGCGTGACGCCATTCCAAAAATGAATGAAAAGCCCCTTCTAAAAAATTCTCAAAACATTTATTAAATCAAGTGCCTGTATTGTTCCCTGCAGATTATATATGTTGTGCTTACACACACACACACACACACACACACACACACACACACACACACAAATCAGTTGGAAGCATATTTGATTTTAGTTTAATCTTCATCAGTGCAGAGATTTCAACTGATGCTAAGCTTACGTCATTTTGTCTTTCTTCACACATAACTACTACAGTTTACAATTGTATATGTGACTGCTGATGGAAACTAAAACCACACTATGAAAGTGTTTGGATGATGACAGATCAGACATTTAGAAATTACAAGGCCGATTTGCATTGTCAACACTTAAAGACAATCACTCTGCAGCTGGTGTCACTCGACTGGTTTCAGTTGAAAACGGTGTTTCCAACACACCATATTTAACTACATATCTCTTTTGTCGGATCAGTAAACTACAAGTATTATATACTGGCAGAATTGCCGCAATTCCGTCTTTAAAGCTATACCATTTGTATTTGCCCACATTAAACTGATTTAACGCAGTTTATATTTTTCAGCAATGATCTCGTTAAAACTGATCCTTTTCAGGTGACTTTAATGAAGATTGTAAATTCATCTTAAATGATCAACACTTTATTTATGCTCATTAGAAAAGTGGTGTTGAGCTCTTTGTTTTGCGACCAATCCGACGTAAATCGGTTCAGGAATCATTTAGAAATCTATCACTAAACACTTGACAACAAACACAGATTATTCAAATATTTAGCCCAACAGACCTGATTTGCTTCACAGCACACGCAGGTGTCTTTGCAGTTCGTGTAACTTGCATAAATAGGTGAAGAGTGTGACCACTGGTCACTTCATCACGAGCCTCCTTGTGGCTGCAGTCTGCTCTCTCCCTCTCACTGAGAAGCCCAAAAGGCCAGCATCGCACATCATCTGTGTAAGTACTTTGTGCAAAACGTGTTGATGATTTGTAAATAAATTACTGTATTTTTCGACACAGTACTGTTGTTCATGTGAGTATGTTCATATTGTCTTAGGCTGGTTGACTTGTTTCAGTTATTACTTTGGCATGTAGTCACATCTCGGCTATGGGTAATGTTCAACTTTAGAATACTAAACTCAGGGGGGCTGTTCAGACGAAAAACAAAGGGTGTCTTAGGCTCACCTCGATGCGCTGAGTTGAATGGAACCCTCAGCTAAGCTCTAGGACCACTCCTTTCCCATGAAACTGCGACAAATACACAGTAAGCTGAGTACTCCTTCCCCACCTGCACGCCATTTTGACTGCAATGAAAACACACAGAGATTGATGACGCGACCACCCGCGTGATCAGCAGTCAAAATGGCTTGCAGGTGGTTGCTCTGGCTGTGATCGGCTGAGCTTACTGTGTATAAAATTGTCGCAGTTTCATGGGAAAGTACTGGTCGTACAACTTAGGGCATCGAGGTGAGCCTAAGACACCCTTTGTTTTTCGTCTGAACAGCCCCCCTGATTTTAGTATTCTAAAGTTGAACATTACCCGGCTATGACTGATCTAGAAAATCATCATGTCACCATGATGTTTGTAGACATATTAAAATTTTGATTCTTTTCAACGTCACTGTCAGTGACGTCTCTGCCCACTGACACAGTTTGTTCATGATATTCTAGGGAATGACGTATTCTTCTGTTCTCACACTGATCAAGGTAAAGCTTTACTTATCCAGGGGAAAAGTGTTTAGTGGAGGAAATTAAAATGTAGAGCACCAGCCTTAATCTGAATGCACTTTATGGTCAAGCCATGATAGTTCTTCCAATCATTGTATTGAGCACTGATTTACTATTTGGTCTCAGTTTGCCAGTATTTGATATTAAAACCACTTATTTTATCATCTTGTTTATTATTGATGTAGTATTTTACATGCTGATGTCAGTAGTACTGCTACAGTGTTTCACTGATTCTTGGTACTATAGCTTCACACATAGACAGTGTGTGTAATATTCTGCTATGATGATTATAACATGATATTGGATTAATATCAGTTATTGGTTAACTCACTCAGTACGGCCAGTCCTCTCTTCTCCTCTACACAGACCCCTCGGATGTCCAGTGGGTGTCTGAATGACCCAACCTTTAGCTTCCGTCGTCAGAATTGTGGTATTCTTTGTCAACATTCACCTCTTCAGTATAAGAGCCTTCCGCTTGCAATATTTTGATGATGGTAACTGGGGTGAAATGCTGTTAACGTCATCTCTTTCGCCGTTCGTATGGAGAGAGTTAAAACCACCTGATATATATCACAGTCTGTTAATTGTAATTCAGCTATCGTGCTCTCTCCTATACGGCCTACTCCAGTATAGTGCTACATGATAGCTGATTCATTTGAGTCACTGACACAGTATAAGCTTTACATAATCTATACTGTCAGTGTACTTTCACTATTAATCATCTTAGCTTCCAAACCAAGCGGTAGTCTTTCCATTGTAATATATGATGTCCTTACTATCCACTTACATACCTGACATGTTGTACTTAATGACACTTTTTGTGTGTGTGTCCTAACCCCGCTTCCCCCGTCCCGCCTCTCACACACACCCTTCCAATATTATGTTTGTTCTTTCTCCAGTCACTGACACTCACCCTCTCCATTTTAGATTTTGTACTCTATCTTTTCCACATTCTGTTCTCTCTCTCTCTCTCTCTCTCTCTCTCTCTCTGTCTGTCTGTCTGTTCAATAACAATCATCATTATGATAGAAATGATAATAATCCAAATGAAAATAATATCATTTATTTTCAGTCTGATATCATCATCTTTGATGAACAGACTATAAATAAATAAGCGGAAGCGACACTTGTTTGTTGTGTCTTCAGGCACTGTTTTATCTTCTTCTCTTCTTCTTCTCTTCGTATACCTACTGAAAATAAAACAATAGAAAAACCCTTTTTGTGACTGGCCTCTAAAGGTCTTTAGCCTGTGTGCGGATCTTTTCTGTCCTTTTCCCTTCATCCTCTTTCATTCAGGAAATCAGTAATTCTTTTGTACCGTCCCCTTGCAATAATACCACTCGGGTTAACAGGGTCGGCTACACATAACATGAAAATATTTAATTCTCCATAAGTGACATGCAATCGCATTCCCACATTCTGCCTTCTCTCTAAAGCTTTGAATACAAAAAAGAGACAGTTTATCAACATTTTTGTTTCGTTCACACTGGAAAACAGAAATACAAGTTTAAACATGGATGGTTGTCTGTTGTGATACTTTTCTGGATGTAGTGCTTTCCGAATAAATTTGTGTTTGTGGTACGTTAACGCAAAGTGAAGTTCTGTTTCTGGGACGTTGACACGAAAAGGGCATTTCACACTTCTCTTCACATTAGGTTTGTACTGTAAAAGATGACAATTCAGTGGAGACAGTTAACTGATTGGATTTTCCTTTTCCTTCAACTGACAACTGTGCGATTAAGATATTTTGTGGTTATACAGGACATAATCAAGTAAGTGACGAGACATGCACAAATGGTGCCCGGTTAGCTCAGTCGGTAGAGCATGGGACTCTTAATCCCAGGGTCGTGGGTTCGAGCCCCACATTGGGCGAACTTTTCTCAAGGCCTGACTAAGCGCGTTGGGTTACGCTGCTGGTCAGGCATCTGCTTGGCAGATGTGGTGTAGCGTATATGGATTTGTCCGAACGCAGTGACGCCTCCTTGAGCTACTGAAACTGAAACTGAAACAAATCTTTTTCTTTTTTTCTGAATAAATATTTGGCAGCCTCCTTCGCCCCCTGTCAGTCACATGCTATCGATTGAATGCTGGATTTTTAAACGGAGATGCTGAAGGAACCAACATGGCAGCCTCGAAGCCGCGCACGCGCACGCGTGTATTATCGTAGAGGTGTACGTTGTCGTTTGTTGTCTTTTCCGTAAAGGACCACTTGGTCGAATGTACATAGTAAAAAAACTTTATAATTGTAGAATGTAAAGTTTTAGATGGGAGAGATCGGTTTGAAAAAATCAATTAATTCCTATTTTAAAAAAGAGTGTGCTTTCCCTTAAGCAATGAGATGCGTTCATCAATGTAACTTCCATACTGAGCAAACAACGTTCCTATTTAAACAACAAATTTTAATGATAAAACCGACTGCTACTAATCAGTGTTCACTTTGTAGCGTCAAAGTGGCTGATTTTATAAACAAAAAATATAAATGTAACAGTTTTGGTTGTTGTTTTTTTGCGCAAATATTCAGGCTTCTTTTTTATATTTTCGTGCTCATACCAGAGGTGCATTGTCATCATGATCTGAATGAGTGGAAAGAACTAATTAACTTTTCCTATTTCTATGCCAACTTTGGTGACATCTGACAAAGTAATACCAGAGAAGATGACAATGTTAAAGTTTACCACCACCACCACCACCACCACCCACACACAGACAACCAAACACTGGGTTATAACAAAGACACACATTGTTTACACAAGTGGGTCAATAAAACCGTCAGGTCCCGCTACCTTCCTGGGCTGAAGTGCTCACACAACTTATCGAATTTCTTCCGCAGCCATCGCCTGACGTTCAGTGAATCACAAGTAGGACAGGTACTGTTCGGTGCATCATCATAGTTCTTCAGCATGTGTACTATTATTACCTCCATAATCATCACTTACGTTTGCGAAATTTAAAACATTATCATAGTGTTCAAACCATTCATTGCTCGCGATTGTGCGTTGCCTAGTGGGTCGTGGTATCCCATAATTTCCTTGTATCGTTAAACTGGTCTTGTAAATCACAAAGACTGGGGTTTTTTTTTACGCAGTTTCTTTTTATGCTTTATAAAACACCTTTCACCTCCAGTAGATTCAAAGTGCATAATTCCCTTGTGCTATAAACACAGAAAAGAAGGTGTCTGCGAACGGCTTTGCACTTTATGCTGTTTCCTTTTCTCACAATAAGGCTAGCCTGTCATTATCAAGGTGATTTACTTCGCAACTGGCGCCGATGCCGAAGCAGGAATGTTCTACTCTGTTTGCATTCAAGATGGAACCATCCTTTCCTCTTGTCATACCCAGCATGTAATGTTTTCTTCATGCACTCCGATCATCAAGTGTACATGAAACATTTAATGAAATTTAATGAAATTTAGAAAGTACCTGATTCATGTTATATTTGATTGAAAGACACATGCTTCATCCGAACTAATCTTCACACACTCGCTACACATTAAGTCATGAAAAGTGTCATTGTTGTCATAGTCAGTCCACCCCCCGCACCCCCGCTCCATCCCCTCCTCTTTGTACCTCGTTGTGGAAAACGTTTTACAGTGGAACTTGAAAAGAATAATGAGGGCTAGGAGAGTAACTGATTAACAAAGAGTAAAGAGTGGTAACTCTCTCCACACACAAGGTACATAACTCCAAGTCACTGCTCCTTATGCTACCTAATCGGCCAGCACACAGGTAAAATAAAAGGTACATTGGAACAAACCTAGATACTTCCACAAAAAAGGAAGCTCTGGGCCTGTCCATAAACCGATTATTTGACATGTGCACACAGCAGCAGTTACAGAAGAAATGTGCAAACAAAAAATAGCTTTCAGTCAAGACTGGCATAGCGTTTTATTCCCCAATATGCTAAATACTAAAATATGCTGAACACTTTTGGGTAATGGTCAGCAGTAGTCAGCAATGACCACACAATAGTAGTCAGTGGTGAAAGCCTGCTAAGAGGTCTCACACACACACACACACACACACACACACACACACACACACACACACACACACACACACACACACACACACACACACACACACACACGTCAAAATAAGCACGGTGTGCATCAAAATATAAAATAAAAGCAGAAATGTTAGTGTGCGCATAAGGGAGAGGCGGGGTGGGGGGGTGGGTGGGGGGGGGGGAGCTGGGAGGGGAGGCCCTTTAGAATAGAATAGAATGTCTTTATTACCAAGTGTATCAGGGTCACAAAGAATATTGGGAGGGGAGGCCCTTTAGAATAGAATAGAATGTCTTTATTACCAAGTGTATCAGGGTCACAAAGAATATTGGGAGGGGAGGCCCTTTAGTATAGAATAGAATGTCTTTATTACCAAGTGTATCAGGGTCACAAAGAATATTGGGAGGGGAGGCCCTTTAGAATAGAATAGAATGTCTTTATTACCAAGTGTATCAGGGTCACAAAGAATATTGGGAGGGGAGGCCCTTTAGAATAGAATAGAATGTCTTTATTACCAAGTGTATCAGGGTCACAAAGAATATTGGGAGGGGAGGCCCTTTAGAATAGAATAGAATGTCTTTATTACCAAGTGTATCAGGGTCACAAAGAATATTGGGAGGGGAGGCCCTTTAGAATAGAATAGAATGTCTTTATTACCAAGTGTATCAGGGTCACAAAGAGTATTGGGAGGGGAGGCCCTTTAGAATAGAATAGAATGTCTTTATTACCAAGTGTATCAGGGTCACAAAGAATATTGGGAGGGGAGGCCCTTTAGAATAGAATAGAATGTCTTTATTACCAAGTGTATCAGGGTCACAAAGAATATTGGGAGGGGGCAGGAGGGTGGGTGTAGTACATAAAAGGTACAAACATAAATAGGAAGTCATGTACAAACACAGATACACTAGAATTTTTGACGCATGTGCATATCAATGTGTACGTATTCGTATACACACACACCGTGCGGGCGCGCGCATGCACCGCGCAAGCACGCAAGCACACACACACACACACACACACACAC